>NC_027749.1:46356660-46358495 GCF_000695525.1 Brassica oleracea var. oleracea
AAAAAAAAAAGAAAAAAAAATTGATGGCATTTTCGTAAATTATATGAACTTGTGGAGTGAATAGGGCAAAACCAATTTTCAAAAAAAAAGGAGGTTAGTTTTGTGTTTGACTTTAAGTTATAGGTCAATTCTGCAAAAAGCCCTTTAATTAAATTATTTTTTTAAAATTGTATTTTAATATATATATAATATATATTATAATTGGTTATAAAATAAGTCAGTATACAGATGTAAAACTATTTTATTGATTTTTTTCTAGTTTTTTTGAAATGATATAATTCATGTATACTTTGTTGTGTGTTTTGTTATTTTGAAAATATATATGTAGTGGCACGAGTTAGAAATTAACTAAACATTTATATAAATAATTTAATATTGTTAAGTTTTTATGTGAAACATTTTTTTTATTTACTATTGATTTAAATTTTGTTATGAGTTTTCATTTTATTTGTCACATATCTCGAAAGAATGTATAAAACCAAAGTATGAACCAACTTTGACTTGGTGTATTTCAGAAATATATTTACCAGCCTAACTAAATACAGAGTAATAAAGACTATATAATGATGTGCCAGTGTTAAAAAAAAACTAAATTCAGGATATGTCATTTCAAACTTTTTATTTTTTCCATTTTGTTTTTAATTTTCTTTTCAAAAAATTATTTTGAAATCCAAAAATTCTTTTTAAAACTATTTTTAAATTTTGTGTTTTATATTTTGGATAATAGTTTATATATTTTTTAAAATCCTAAACTTCACCTCCCAAAATCTTACCCCTCAAATCTAAATACAAAATCTAGATTATTAACATTATAGATATAAGTGTTTATTTATTTCCTTAATGAAATATTTAAGTCATTTTAACCCTGATATATTTATGATATAACTATTTAGTGTCCTCCTAGAAAACATTTCTAGATATTATTATTTTTATTTTTCGACCAAAAAACCAAAATTTTCTAGCTAAATTGTTACTTAGGAAATTAATAATATGATTTTAGTTACACTGAAAGTTTAAACTTGCTTTTTTAACTTTTTATTTCGTACCAAACTGAATAAAATCTTACCAAACTATTTTATGATAGAGAATAAATTTAGCAAAATAGACGAGAAATACAAAATGATACTGTCTTCCAAACCAACTTACGAGAAAATATTACAAATGTTTAACTATATGACGTTATAATATTATCTTTCATGGTGTTCCAGAATCTTTCAAATCAATCTTTTCCTTTCAAACATTACAAATTTTAACTAATAACTTCAAATACGAAGTTTCGCTCCTTAAAACTCTAAATTTGAAGTTATTTCTTGGAAAACAAAAAATTCTATATTTTGTTGTAAAAGAATGGGGAATTCTTCTGTGTATTATTAATGATCAATAGAGGTTCCTTTATATAAGGATTATAAGATAAGTAAAAAGAAAATTATCCAAAACCTAATACAACTGGAAATAGGAAAAATACTAAAACATAGAAAAGGAAAGTTGTAGTGGCCGACTATGAACCTCCTCTTGGCCGCGGCTGGGCCTTGTCTTTATCTTGGTTATGGGCCATCCACTTAATGATTTATAACACTCCCCCTTGGATGCCATAACCATATGAGTTTGTATCATGCACGATGTTGCCTCATTAAAACCTTCTAGGGAAACCAAAAACCCAGCATGGGAAAAATGAAAATCGTAGATAGGAAAAAGAGTACAACGCATGAAACTCCCCCTGATGAATGTATCACTGAAGATCCTTCAGCTGGCACATTTCTATCTGATGAATAAGTTTCTTGAACGTTGAGGTTGGCATAGACTTGGTGAAAAGATCGGCTGAATTATCACTGGAT
>NC_027749.1:46359115-46360076 GCF_000695525.1 Brassica oleracea var. oleracea
CCTAAGTCTTTCATTTTGAATTCTTTCTTTAGACATTCGACTGTTTGGAAATCTCTCCAGAGGTTCCTATAATGTTCAGGTCGTCCACATAAATCAACATGATTACAAAGCCCTTGTTGTCGAATTTCTTTATAAAAATACATGGACTTATTGGATCGTTCTTATAACCCTCTTTCACTAGGTACTCTAATAATCTATTGTACCACATTCGAACTGATTGTTTCAAACCGTACAAGGCTTTATTCAGCTTAATACAATGTTGTTCTCGAGAACCTTTCTTATCTTTGAGCTCAATACCCTCTGGAACTTTCATATAGATTTCATTATCCAGTGGTCCTTACAAGTATGCAGTCACTACATCCATTAGGCGTAAATCAAGCTTTTCTTTTATGGCCAGACTGATTAGAAATCGTAATGTAGTTGCATCCACCACAGGGGAGTACGTCTCCTCATAATCTATTCCTGGTCTCTGTGAGAATCCTTGTGCAACAAGCCGTGCTTTATATCTCAATACTTCTCCTTTATCATTTCTTTTCCTCACAAAGACCTATTTGTATCCCACTGGTTTGACATCTCTTGGTGTCACGGTTATAGGGCCAAAAAAGCCTCATTTCTTTAATGATTCTAACTCCATGTTTATAGCTTCTTTCCATTTGATCCAATCTGATCTTTGCATGCATTCATATATGGACGTGGGTTCTAGATCCTCATCTAATTCCACGATCTCAAGTCCTACTTTATATGCAAATATATCATCGATGTCGATATCTTTTCTGTTCCATTTTGTTCCAGACATTATATAATTGATAGAGATCTCTTGATTATCCAGACCTGGTATACCCTGAAGTTCAGCGTCCCGAACCTCATTATATGGTACCATTGGTCGAACCGGTTCATTCGGTATGGCCGGCCCACTCGGCTCGACCGTTCTGGTCGGCTCGGCTGGTCCATCAATGTCATG
>NC_027749.1:46360284-46361595 GCF_000695525.1 Brassica oleracea var. oleracea
AGATGTATAATCTTTTGGACTTCCATATCACATTCTTTAGTCCGAGGATCTTGCCAAGATATTGATGGTCGAGGCCATTCTATTTCTTTGCTCAACCGGCTGTTATCTCCCCCTAAGGTCGAATATGTGGACTCATCAAAGTGTGAGTCTGCGTATCTGGCCTTAAACAAATCACCGGTTGTTGGCTCAAGATACTTTATAATGGTTGGGGAGTCATATCCAACGTATATTCCCATCCTCCTTTGTGGCCCCATTTTAGTTCTCTGTGGTGGAGCAATTGGAATGTAAACGGCACATCCAAATGTTTTGATGTGGGACACGTCTGGCTCATGACCCGTGAGTAACTGGGATGGCGAATATCTATGCTCACTGGATGGCCTGATGCGAATCAGTTCTGCTGCATGTAATACTGCATGTCCCCACGCTGATACCGGGAGTTTAGACCTCATGAGTAATGGTCGGGCTATCAGTTGTATTCGTTTAATAAAAGATTCGGCCAAGCCGTTCTGTGTATGTACATGTGCCACGGAGTGTTCCACACTTACCCCCATGGACATACAGTACTCATTAAATGCATGGGACGTGAACTCACCAGCATTGTCTAGACGTATAGTCTTTAAAGGAAAATCTGGAAAATGTACTCTCATTCTTATGATCTGAGCAAGCAGGCGTGCAAATGCCAAATTTCGTGTGGATAGTAGGCAAACATGCGACCATATGGTCGATGCATCAATCATGACCATGAAATACCGAAACGCCCCACTAGGTGGGTGTATTGGTCCACATATATCTCCCTGAATCCTTTCAAGAAAATTTATGATTTCCTTATTCACTTTGGCTGGTGAATGCCTAGTTATGAGTTTCCCTTGTGCACATGCTGCACATGTGATATTATTTGGGACAACTCCTTTGAATGTGTGCCCTTGTGAATTCATTATCAGTTTTCGCATCATACTAGTACCAGGATGGCCAAGCCGGTTATGCCATAGGGTGAAATTTTCGCAGGCATTAGCCTCGATCATACTGATCTTTGCATAGTATAGACCAGTAGCTATTGTGGGTACAGTCTCTAGGACCGTCCTATTGCCTTGGGTGATCGAAAATATGTTAAGGAATTCTTTATTTCCTTCTTCCCATGTTTCAAGGTGGAAACCGTTCAATCTTATATCCTTGAAACTCAATAGGCTCCTTTTAGAGCTGAGGGAATATAAGGCATTTTTAATCTCTAGACGAGTGCCTTTAGGCATTAATATATAAGCCTGACTGTGACCCTCAATCAGGCCGGCCACACCCGCAATAGTGTGTATGTTA
>NC_027749.1:46362113-46376920 GCF_000695525.1 Brassica oleracea var. oleracea
TCTCATCTCACTGTTCTTCATCAGGAGTTCATTATTAGCCTCGGCCAGAAGTAGGCACGAGATCGAATCAGTATATGTGGCGAATCCTCTCTCTATATACTGCTGCTGCAGCAACACATTCGTTGAATGGAATGCAGAGAAGGTCTTATCAAGTAACTCTTTCTCGGTTACTTCTTCACCACACAGTCTCATCATTGAAACTATTTTGAATAATACATAATTGTATTCATCCATAGTCTTATAGTCCATGAATCTTTGTATCTGTTTTTATCATTCTCATTGTTTCCCTCGATGATAGTATCACTGAGTCCCTTTGACCTCAGGGTGATCTTTGTATCTAGCGCCCACTGTAAATAGTTATCTCCAGAGAGATTAAGGGCTGCATAGTCTAGATTTGAGATTTTCGACATCTGGATCACATTGTCATTTAAAATTCAGATTCACAATGTGATCATTCGACCATAAGACATTCAAAAGAAATCGGCTACAATCATGCCTTATGCGGCCACGTAATCAAACAATAGGATCGGCTATATGAAATCTACTTGACCATGGTGCGAACAATTCTAATTTATGATTCTACATGTGACAGAGAGATTAAGGTTACACGGCCATATACTTTTATCAATGTAATCAAATTCGAATTCGTATGTTCTATATGCTGGTCGATTTAAACAAGATGAATGCAATTCAATTCAGATTTAGATGTAATGCAAACAATCTTAGCAATTCGATTTCTATTGGATTCAATTTATAAATTTAGGGTTTCAATTTAAACAATACAGGCTGCCGGTTTAATCAATATGATTTCAAGGCCTTTAGAGTTTAAATTCGATTAAGATTATTCAATCAATCTATCAATCCTAAAACCTCAGATCATTAAACACTCAATCAAGAACAATTAAAATCGGATTCATTCTTTTAGGTTTAGGGTTTCGATTCCAGAATTAGGGTTTCTTAAATTCTGATCAGGAACAATCAATAACACCAATCAATATGTTCTAAGGAATCGATTTCTATTACTAGTTATGAGATTGTCGATTTTAGGTTATAGATTTTAGGGTTTTGATCAAAGACATGGGATTCCATAATAATGGATTTGGGGGTTTTAGGTTTGATCATTATGTTCTCAGATTTAGTCTGTACCTTTGTTTTGTAGTTCTGAACCGGACCACCAAAGATCAGAGACGAGCTGAGACGGACAGACGCGGGACGGCTCCTAACGGGTCGCGGTGCCGAGGACGATCGCAAGCTGTTGCTTGTCGCGGATAGGGTTGCGTCTGGATGGGATCGTGATCTGAACTGGATGCAAGTTGAGCTGAGGCTGAGGACGTTGATCACGGACAGGGAACGTCTGAAGCTGAGCTTGATCAGAGTTGAGACGAGACGGAGGTCGTCTAGGATCATCGCCGCCGGCTTAGGGTTTTAGGGTTTATAGGTTTCGATTTTGTCTCAGGGTTTTGGAGTCTATCGTGCTGCTAACGTGTTGTAAAAAAATGAGGAATTCTTCTTTGTATTATTATTGATCAATAGAGGTTCCTTTATATAAGGATTACAAGATAAGTAAAAAGGAAATTATCCAAAACCTAATACAACTGAAAATAAGAAAACTACTAAAACATAGAAAATGAAAGTTGTAGTGGCCGACTATGCTCCTCTTGGCCGCGACTGAGCCTTGTCTTGGTCTTGGTTATGGGCCATCCAGTTAATAATTTATAACATATTTGAAGTTATAGAGTTTCTTTTGGATATACTCTCAGTGAATTATAGTTTTTTTAGCGTAATTGGACCTAATTTCTCTGAATAATATGTTTATAAAAAAAATGTATTAGTAGTCTTGATGAATTATCTAATATTTTCTATCAAAACTGATGTTTGAAAATATTTAAATAATCATTCTTCGGATGAAAACGGAGAAACGTTGTCGTTTTCATCATCTTCTTCAACGTCCGAAACAAAAAAAGCTCACTTGCAAATTCCAGAGAAAGAGAGAAAGCTCGAGACTTTCGGCGGCGCAGAACCTCGTCGGAGAGAATCGGTACGATCTTTAACTTTATCGATGTCTATTGATTGCTGTCCTTTCAATTACTTTTATCATTTGCGTCTCATCATCGTGTGACCTAGACGATCTTGTTCGATTCCTACGCTTAGCTGATTAGTGGGTTTTGATTTATAGGGTTAACGGATGTATTGGGTTCTCGCCTATTCAACGTTTGAATCTGAAAACAGTTTATATTTAGCTCAAAATATGAATAAAGGATCAAGCTTTTAGAGATCTTATACAAAGTCAAACACTTTGAATGTGATAACGTTTCTTAGAGCATAAAAATCGAATCTTTCTATTTAGAGTTTGCGTTATCACATCTCACTATCTCAGATAGACATTGATTCTGTTCTGTGTATTGTTTATGCACACTTTCAGTACCATGTGAGCTCCATGAAGGTGGGAGTTAGTAGAATCTGTTTTGGCTTGTTCTGTTGAAGAAGACATTCAATGTTATCCATCCCTGATACCAGAATGTGGAACCTAGCTTCGAGCTATCTCACAGGACCGAAACACGAAACAAGAAGACCAGTACATACTCATGTGGAATGTTCTGATGATGATGAGTCATCTGTAGGCAGCAGAGAGGAAGGTCTGGAGTGTCCCATTTGCTGGGAATCATTCAACATCGTCGAAAACGTTCCTTACGTGCTATGGTGCGGCCACACGATGTGCAAGAACTGCATCTTGGGACTTCAGTGGGCTATAGTGAAGCTACCTACGCACCCGGTTCAGCTCCCTTTCTTCATCTCATGCCCATGGTGCAACAAACTCTCCTTCCGTCTTGTCTTTAAAGGAGCTCTTAGATTCCCTCACAAGAACTACTTTGTGCTTTGGATGGTCGAGAGGATGAATGGCGAGAGACGGAATTCGCCAGGGAGAGATCAAACAGATGGAAACAATGATTGTACAAGGGTGCCTCCTCCTCCGTGTCTCCACCACCGTCATCATCGTACTCAGTCTGTTCCGAGGGACAACATACAGACTTCACTGAGGAAGTCTTTGGTTTTCTTTGTGCAATTGACGGCAAAGTTCCCACTGGTTGTCATGTTCCTGCTGATAATACTCTATGCAATACCGACCTGTGCAGCTATTTTGGCGATGTACATTCTAGTCACTCTCTTGCTGGCTCTACCGTCGTTTCTCATCCTCTACTTTGCGTATCCTTGTCTTGACTGGCTCGTCAGGGAGATTGTCACATGAGCTTTCTGGTTTTACAAGTTAGTCCTAAAGACTGGTCCATCCTCCTTGTAGGTATAATGATTTTGGAATCATCTGTCTTTCTTATCTATGTAGGAAGATATAATAGTATTGTGATATTTGAGGATCCTGCCCTGTGATTGTTTGAGAATAAGATTTGTGTTGAAAAAAACTTTATGGTGTTAATGAATTTACTGAAGTGAAACAATGAACATAAAAACTTTGCTATTAGCAGTCTTTGGGCCTCAACATCCGAAAATAATTAAATTACAATTGAAATGAAATATCTAGAATTTAGAAAAACAAAGTTCTTCATCATCTTTTATATTTTGATGAAAATAACGTGATGCAATCAGCTAACAACATCCATATTATAATTTTTGTATGTCTTGATCAAAATTAATGAAAATGTAGCATGTGCTATATCATTCATCATCATCAGCTGCTGCTTCTTCTTCGTCTATTTCCTCTCCAGAGGCATCAACTATCTCTTCATCTGAAACAAGCCAATGAGAAACTAAGTACACACACACACATCAAACAAACCAAACCGCCAAGCTCTAGTTCACAAAGAGAACAAGAACAGGCGAGAGAGCAATACCTTCTAAAACCTCTTCCATTGCATAGACATTATGTAAAGAGTCTAGCCTTTCCTCTACTTGTCCACGAAGTTTCTCACCAAAATCTGCACTGCTACTATCTGCAAAAATAAGAGATGTTATGTATATATAATCTATGCAACAACAAGTTACATCAAAATCTTACAAAAGGACACTTCAAACAATCATTACCACCAAAATAGTCAACCCTGGCAGCAATAGAACACTTGCCAGCTAGACAACGAGCCATACGTCCCTTGTTTCTAGCAGATGCTCTACCAATGAATGAAGAGTGGAATATCAGACCGTGCTTTGGTGTCTTTCCACCTGTTCTCAACGCCCTGAGAATTTTATTCACAACACAGTTAATAAAAGGACTGCAGCAGAACAGTAGAAAACAAAAGGCATGGTCTTTGAAAATCAGTGTTCTAAAAATCGGCATATAAAAAAAAAAATCTCATATAAAGCGGCCTAGCGATTTCATGAACATTATTAAAAATGCACCTGAAAAGAGCCCTCTCTGCTCCAAGAATCTGTAGAGTTGAAGATGGGTGCTTTGCAAGATTTATAAGACTCCCCGCGTGTGAAATCAACCTGGCTGCAACCGTCTCACCAATCAATGCAGCCAAGTTTGGAGCAACGTCCTTCACCTTAACAACAAGGTAGTCATACAGCTTCTTTCTGTAATCGGTTAGGTCTATAACTCCCTGAGCAAAGGTCTGGGCATGTAACAAATCTAGCGGTGATAAGTCCAGGCCTTTAAGACACACAAACATTGTTTTTTTTTCAGAACAAACATAACCATGTTTTATTCATTGTAATTACATTTGTATAGATCTATTACCCATAGATGCTTGTCCAGCCTCAACAACCTCTCTTGCTTTATCTTCATCCCCACCAAGGACTTCAGTAAGCACTGGAACATGCTCTTCAGACAACTTTGACTTGTCCTCTATAATCTTTGAAGCTTGTGCATACATGTAATTGTCATTAACTATCTTGTCTAGCTCAGGGAAGTGCGGTGAGTACCACTCTCTGACAAGATCATTATAAAAAAACTACTTAGCTTAATCAAAATTTCCTAAACTTAGAGAATAACAAGCAAGCAAGCAAACAATCAAAACAAACCTGGTTCTCATAGCATAGGAGTTGATATCTTTATCAAGCGTGTCAAGCAAGGAAATAGTTTGAATAACCATATGATCCTCTCTGTTCACATTGTACTTGACCTTTGCTCTACTGTAGCTATGAGCTAATCCATGTTGAGCTTTCTCAAGACCACCAGGCTACATAGAAGAAGAATGTGTTTCCGTAAGAAACATATACAGAAAGAATGAAAAAATAATCAATCAGATCATCACCTTGAAGTCATTGATGAAACTATCAAAGTGCTGACGAACGCCTCTAAGAAGCTCTTGGACAAACTCATTGCTCTGACAAGGAATCTTAGTAGCCTCAAATATGGAAGAACCGAGTCTTGGCTCAGATACTCCTAAGCTAAACTTGGGCTCTACGCCTTCTTCCACTTTAGGGAAATTTAGGTCAAGAAAGCTTCTAAGTTCCTCACTCATAAACCCTACAAAAGAGATGTAAGTTACTTGTTTTCTTGATTTACAAGCAAAAGAAAGACAAGAATGGTTTGTCTACCTTCAGAGACGGCGTTGATTTGGTTTAGAGCATCTTGTGCAGTCTGCCAAGGGTGAAAAGCAGTTAGCTTGACGACCTGACGGAACTGAGCAAGGTCGGAAACTGAGCTTTGAACAGCCTCAACGTTCTGACCGATCTCATTGAGGCCATGCACGTCGAACAGGGCGTAGCCGGAGGATGATTCGTAGAGAACATACATCGCCATTGGAATTGTGTAGAATGAGAAACTTAGACCTAACTCTCTTTGAAAAGAATCAAATATATACCCTAAACCCTAGCCGACTTTGGTCCAACATTAATTTCACTAGAGCTGTTCCCGGGCTACGCCCGGGTAATTTCCATAAAATTGTTAAAATAAAATATTATATTAGATTAATATATTTTTATCTAAATTATGATTAATATAAAACAGTGTTTGGATTAAAATAATCACTGAATGTAAGAAGAAAAGAAAAAGTATTATAGATGGTTATTGGTATTTATTGAAATAATGGTTTCATTGACGTAGGAAGCGGTAATGTAAATATTAAATATTTAAGTGTTAACAAAATATAAAACAATTCCATTATGAATATAAGACAACCATTATAATGATTGGTTCTTATTTGTATAAAATATATATGCATAGAAACCTTAGAAAAGAATGAAACCGAAGAATTAAAACAGAAACAATTGAAACAATACTATAACTTATTAACCAAGCGTATAAGCACACGTCAAAATAATCATCGAAACCCTAGCTTAAAATTCTCGGAAACATAGATCTAAAAACTGGAAACTATTTTTGGAGAATCGACGCACAAAATGAGAATGAGAATGAAACCTTAGAAAAAATGAAACCGAAGAATTAAAACAGAAACAATTGAAACAATACTATAACTTATTAACCAAGCGTATAAGCACACGTCAAAATAATCATCGAAACCCTAGCTTAAAATTCTCGGAAACATAGATCTAAAAACTGGAAACTATTTTTGGAGAATCGACGCACCTGTTCGTCAATGAGGAGCATTTCGAGGCCAATCAGTGTCTTCTTGACCGGGTTTCGAGCCTCCCAGAAATGAATGAGCCGGAAGCGAAGCTGAGTCTCGTGTGGACCTAGAGAGACATCCTTGAAGAACATGACTTGTTCATCAGGGTCGGAGGAGACATGAGACTTCCTATTTCGTTTCATCGCCATGGATCGAGATTTGAGTGGTTGTAGGGTTTTGGATAATAGAGAAGATTAGTATATAAAGGAGGATGAAAAGGGGGAGGTGAAACGAAATCATTAAGGAGGTATATTGATTGTATAGAAGTGGATCGATTAGATCTCGGCTTCTCTGCTCATCGATCGGAGAAGACGAAGAGGTAGCAGCGATGAGAATCTCATCCCTCGACGAATTCTTCGAGGTTTCAATTACGGCAAAAACGACGCTAAACTCCAATATAGGCCACAACACTATGGTGAAGCCCACAACATTTCGGTGAAGCCCACAACACATACCAGAAACAAATCGCAAACCGCGAGCCCGGGATGACGTGTCAATTTCGACGCTCCTGATTGGTTCGAATAAACAATCTGACGTGGACACCTTCCCTGCTCTCTATATCCCCCTTTTAGTATTACTAGAACTTTTTCCCGGGCTACGCTCGGGTTTTTGCCTATGATAGTGTTCCATGGATGTTCTAGGTAAACAATTATTTTTCCTCTGTCTTGAGATCATGCAAAAGTTATAACATCCGAGGCTATGTTCACATGTCTGGGTTCTTTGTTAAAGTTAGGAACCATTTGAGAGATTCGCTAAGTATTTTGTTTCGCCTCCAATTTCGTTTTGTAAAAGTGAATAGTTTTATCAGTTTGTAATTTGCTTTAGTTATTTGTATTCGAGTGAGAGTAGAGAAGAGGAAAAAGACTTTTAAGGTTGTGTTTGTGATAAATGTTTGAGAAATGTAAAAATTTAGCAGACTATTCATGATTTTGTTATTGATCAAGGCTCATTTTTGTCCATGATGCAATATTTGCTCATAATATTTTAGGTTTGATTACATTAAAATATTTCAGTGTTATTTACTAAATCTAATAGGTTTTAAAAAATTAAATTTTTGTAACAAAAACTATTAGTATATAAGCCAACATTAACTCTTACTAAAAACTCATAGAAATTTTTTTATAAAGTTAACCAACTTAAGTGTATATATAATTAAGGGAAATTGGGTTTAATAATACCAAAAAAAAACATAATTCACTATCTAACTAAAATCCTACCCTCTCTCCTCCATTCTCTTCCTATCTCTCTCTTTGCTCTCTAAAAATCTAATTTTCTCTTTTTTTGGTTATTTCACAAATAAGTCATATAATTAAATTTCTTGCAGACTCAGACCTAAAAAAAAAAACTGTCCCACTTAACATAGGTTTATAAGTCAGAAATTGTTGTTAAACTTTAAAATTTGTAAATTTATATATTCACCTAAGATTACAGCATTTAAATTTTAAGGAAACTTTTGGAAACTTAGATTTTAACTTTTGTTTTACTCTTCTTTCTATGAGTAAAGTGGGTGTTTTATTTCAGTTTTATATTGTTTGTTATCTTTACATCATTAAGTATATTGTAAGATTATATTTAAGAATATGACTTGGACCAGCACTACATATCTCTCGAGCTTCTCTTCTGCTTGTCTCTGACTCTTATTGTAGAAACACATAATATTAGTCTCGAGATAAATAAACCTTCTGATCAAGCAAAACCATGTCTACAGCATAAAGTCTCCCCCTTTCTTCATGTTGCCTAATTGGATGGGGAAATATAGCTGACAATGGTTACACATCATCGTTGAGAAAAGCCGGGAACAACGGGACATCATCTTTGAGAAAAGTCGGCAACAACGGGACTGTATGTAATGTTATAAAAATGTCTAGATAATATCATACTATCGTTGAGAGTTATTGCAATAGATTATTCAAATATGAGTAATAGATTAGATATCAAAAGATAAAAGCGGTTTAGTAGATTAGATTTTTGGTGGCAAAAAGAAAATGTTAAGTATAACAAATAAAATCATTGTTTACAATTTTAAAAAATCAAAATTGTAAATCCAAACACAATGACAAAATCAGAGCACAAACAAAATTTTATGCCTGAACTTTTTAGTACGTGTAAGTAAAGATAGGCAACAATGTCATGGGAGAGACCAAGGTAAGAAGCAATATCAAAACTTCATACATATACTAAGAAGAGCCTTCTCTAGAAGATCTTATTGTTTGGCCTTAATCTTTCCCTTGCCGGGAAACTTCCTTTTGAGCATCTACAACTTCTCTGTAGAAGAAAGAAAAGACAGTATCTTGAAAAACGATAGGAAAAAAAAACAAAACATAATGAGGGTTTCAAACAAACGTAATCTGCACAACAGAAGTGCAAAACAGAAACTTTAGGCAACACTCATCTATATTTGAAACTCACAATTAATCATAAAGAAAAGAACCAATATAAGCAAGCATTAAGAAACAGTACCCTCGTAAAAGCCGAGCTTGAGCGTGCCATGATTATAATTAGATAGATAAAACGTTTTTTATCAAATCCATAAAACGTTTTTATCTTGAAAACAAAAGCCACTCACCTAAAAAAACACTCACTTCTTTCTTCTTGATTGTATCCCCTCTCTCTTCCAGGAGCCTAGTTGAACATCATCACATGTTCCTTTCCTCCTCGCAAGAGCTGTGCTGCTCCAATTTCTCCACCAGCTGAGATACGGAAACAACATGGATCAGAGAACTGAAACGCTAATTTAAAACCCTAAAACGTGGGTGTAAAGCTATTACTTTTTTCCGGTGGGAAAAGTGACTTTGGACTATAATTCGAGATCCCACCAAGACCCGAGCAGCCGTCATTTCCTCCAATCCTCTGTCTCTCTCGATGTTGACTCTAAGCTGTCACCAGGAACAAATGTTCTAGTGACATCTCATGTCAGAGAGAGTAAAGACACGGGTGTGTTATACGTTTTCCTACGCCTCTTTTTCTTATTTTTCCGACACACCTAAGGGTCCTGCATAATGAGGCAGAGCTTCGTGTCCGTGAGAGGTATTGGGGCCTCGTACTGGTTCCACTGCTTTGGTTGGCTCAGACTTTAGTGTGGGAAGTAGCCATGACATGAAAAGCCTTTGTGCCTGGAGGAACTATCTCCTCCTAACCTCTTTCATCGGATCATGAATGTGATGAGATTTTCCTCGTGTTGCCGACACAAATCCAATAAACCGTAAATACCAAAACATAACTGGTAGAGAAAGTAAAGTAAGGTAAGGAATGGACATACCTGGTGCACCACCGTGGACTTGTTGGCCAATTTGGCCTACGTTGTAATCTTCAGCATCCGGGGATGAAAAAAATAGTTTAGATCCCAATATGGGTAATCTTTAGTATTTTCAGTGCGTGTCCAGTTGATAAGGAGCAATTTATTACACCTCTTCGTTTTATGAGATAACCCAGAGAGTATGTCTTTAGACAGACAAAAAACAACACTCTAGAAGAATGAATCAAATACATACAAATATCAGAAGTTTCCTAGTAAAAAAAGAAACTAAAAAAGACAAAGACACTAAGAACCATGGACGCATGAGCTTTTATATATATAATCTTGTCTCTTGTTGCAAACATCAAAAAGAATAGCCGGTGAGGTTTGTGGTGGTTCAGTCATATTTGAGCTGCTAAACTGAGCCAAGAGATAGCCTCTAGATACAATCATACAATGCAATTTAAATATATAGAAAATACTCAAATAATTTATGCCATTAGCACTGCAATATATAAAACATAAGACATAATAGAGTTCAGAGCTCTTCTAGCATGCCTAAAGGGATTTGCTGACTAAACAGAATCATAATTTTCATCCAGGATGAAAAGAAAGGAATTATAAATCCAGCATCATACCTGTGACCACCACACATGCAATCTAATTATATGCCAGTCTGAATTCTCAATCCAGCGTCGAAGCATAGGGAAAATGAACATGATAGCCGTCAGCACATTTGGGAGCAAGCAAAGAGCGACAACCAAGATATGGAGCGGGGGAACCCCTTTAACGTCTCGTGGAAGGAATGATATCCATTGCTTCAGCATCCCAGGAGCAGAAGAATTGGACTGGGCATCGCAAAGCGGTAAGACTACACACCAAGCGAGACTTACAGCGATCTTGAGAATATTTCTCAAAATTTCAGTAAATTTCCATCTGTGGAAACCCGGGAAGTTTAAGATAATATCCAAGATACCTAGAATAGAAGGAAGAAACAATGTAATCGTTATTTCCTAGATAAGTAACAAAATGATGAAACAGAGGAACTCCAAACAGGGAAAGTTTTGTCGCAACATTGAGGGTGACGTACTCTGGAGGAAGCGTAGAAAAGCTGCTGTAATGAAGATACTGGAGAGAGATCTCCATCATCACGCATTGGCCAGCCGAGATAGAGGCAATCCGGAGACCTATATAACAGTGATGTGCAAATGTCACAAAAAAAATTAAGATTTCCCAACCAAGTAAATATTCAATTTACAGAATTTGAGTTTTAACGTACCAAAAATATTCATACAGATCATCATAGTTGGACCAATCTGAGTGAGCGGCCTTGCCAGTGGAATTCTTACTTGCTTCCCATTTCATGGAAAAGAGAACTATGGAGTATAGAAGGTCAAGATTATTAAGATGTCATAAACCTATCATTTAAACATTTACCTTTTCAGCAGAAAGGCCTCATCATCTCCACCGTAAGAAGGCTTGATATTTTTTCCAGTAACGATGCTGACATTTCCAGCCAGGAGACAATGGAGTTCATAAGCCATCTGAGAATAAAAAGCAGGTAAATATTGATGAATTCTTGTGTTTGACTAATCATATCAGCTAAAAAGGATTTAAAAACCCATATACAGTATCTTCTGCTGTTGTATATCTTCAGCACCTTAAGAAAGCCTTCGCATAAATTAAATGAGTGAATTTTTATTAAGAGTATAAACATCATTCAAAAAAGTGTCTCACTCAATCCATTTGTGAAAATAAAATGTTGCCTGGTACCTTAAACTATGTTTACGTCCTAAAAATTTGCACCAGTTCTTGTAGTTCTTAAAGAACTTTGTCTTGACGGCATCAACGGCTCTATCGTCGAGCTGCATCGATACATTAATTAACACAAAACTCCATTGCTTAAAAGTGTTAACAGATAAATATGTATCTTTTTATTGATGGAATATTGAGATAATGCTGTGGTGTTTTACTCATCAGTAGTGTCAGTGGGTCTAGGTGAGTGGAGGGAAGTATCGAAGGTACCTTATTCAGAAACTCTGGCCTGGGAGTCAACCTTATATGATTATCAGCAAGTAAACAAACCAGATGCTCCCTTTGGTTCCTGGCATTGTCTCTCTGTTAAAATCAAAGAAATAATAAGTAGGAAATATAGTTCACAGGTTCAACATAAATTCATTAGGTCGTCTTGCGTTGCCAAGGTAACTGAAATTATTACAGGTGAAGGAGCAAAAAAGACTAAAGAATACACAATCCTACCCTAGCATCAGCGTTGCCAAGGTATCTGAAATTATTACATGTGCAAAGGAGCAAAATTACCTTTTCGTTTTTAGCAGGAGCTTTTGAAGATTTGCCATATACATTTTTTTTTCTTGAAGAAAGCTAAGTCTTTTAGTTTCATCTTTCAATGACTGCAGAATAGGAAGAAAAATATTCAACTTATACGCTTCCTAGCAAAAAGCTACATTCATTAAGATGTTGTGTATATACCTCTTAATTATTTCCTTGTCTGGTAAGATATTTCTTTTATTCAGTCTCAAACTCAAAATCGATCTCCTGCATACAAATATAAAGAACAGTTCTCAGTTTTTCTGAAACCCACAAACCAATATAGTGTTTTGAGATTCTAAACTAACAAAGGTACTACGTGCTGATTAGGCTGGTACCCTACGCAGCGACCTCCAGCTTGATCCTAGCAGCTCTAAGCCAATAAAGGTCCCACCTTTCGCAATGTTTTTGGCCTCCCAGAAATGGATTTTGGTCCGAGCGAAACTTCGGAGGCAGGAGACTTACCGGTGGATTTTGTGGTCGTAATTGTAGCTTCGTTAGTGATAGTTTTTGATTTGGGCTTGATCCAGGGTTTAGATGAAGCGGCTTATATCGTAGGAGAATCTACGGGAGATGGAACAAAACCGTGAAGAAGATATTAAATAGCAACTTTGATTGATGAGGAGGGTTTCACGGAGGTTAACTCGAGATGCCCCTTTAACTCACAAAAAATGCTCAAATCTCCCATCAATAAAATATAATTTTATATTTATTTATTTTAAAATAGGAAAATAGGCTAAATACATCTATAACCCTAACAAAATTACATAATTACATGACCCAACCACTCAAACCCGGCCCACCCAAACAGAAACGGGTATAACCCTTTCCTAAATCTAAATTCCCTCCGCGTTCGCGTTTAGACAGAAAAGAAAAAAAAAATTGTCGTTCTCTCCTCTCTTTCTCCTCGTGTTCTTCCGAACATTCTTTCTGATTTCCAGAAACTCTCGGCTTCATCGTTTCTTCTTCTCCTTCGTCTCTTCTTCTGTTCTAATCAAGACTTCATCTTCTGAATCGACATCCTTCATTCTGGTAAGTTATTTTTTGACGTTGATTTCTTTGTATCTTGTATCTAGGTCAGATAAAATTTAGGGAAAACTTGTAAATTGTAGTCGAAAAGTTTGGTAGGATCTTAGTAAGCGAGATTGTGGTTTGAAATTGGGGAAAACATCTTGAAACTGTTGAATTGGTATAAACTGAAACAAAAAAACCAAGAGCTCGCGATTTTTATGGGTTCTTTCTTACTGGATCCAATTGGTTTTCCTGGTTTATTATTTGTGATATGAAACCGAAATCTCTTTGACTGTTAGGATAAATGTAAACTGAAATGAAGTAGGTGATTTATTGAATGAATGAAAGGTTTGAGATTAGGCAAAGTAATAATTCTAGATTATGCCTAAATGTGTGTTGTTGTGTTGTTTTTGGATGTTCAGAGGAAGTAGATAATGGCAGGTAACCGTGGAGGAAAAAAAAAAGACTACAAAGAAAAATGGAAAATCCACAACAGTTCCTGTTGCTAAAGAGCATGTGGAAGAGCTATTAGACGGAAACAATAGTGATGATATGTGTGGCCCCCCCTCTGAGGTATAATATTCTTTTGGTTTTAGTTGAATAAAGTGTCACTGGTTGTGTGTGTATTGGTTTTATTCTAATTAGATGATACTGTTGTGTATTAGTTTTGAATTGAAGCTTTATTGATGTTGGTAGGAGTAACTGAGTTGTTGTGATTAACATCTTGTACAGGGAATGAAGGGCCTAAAAAGAAAGCGTCCATCTACTGGAGGTGGAGTCTCCAGTAGAACTAGAGCTAGAAAAGCGGTATCAAATGGGAATGAGCCGGTTAGAGAAGAGAGTAATCCAGTGAGAGGAACGAGTGTGGTTTCGCTCTCACTTGACCCCGAAAGTGAAGGCATGTCTGCTGTTTCCTCCAAGGTAATTTTTGCATTCATTTTAATCATTTATTTTATTATTTTACTAGTAAAAAATGACTAATACATATATATTTGATTGCAGGAAAGACAACCACCACAGCCCCTTGAAATGTACTTCAAGAACACACAGTACCTGAAGACTTGCAAGATTCAGACCAAGTGCCGCGTGAAGAACACAGTTGATGTGATTAAGGAACTTAAGGAGGAGGTCGGCTGGTTCACGAGCCATCCTCAGTTTTGTCATTTCTTCCACATGCCTGATGAAGAATTCCTGAAGCTCCAAGGAATGTGGATGTTACTGCTGCACACCATTCGTATTGAAGGAGAAGAAGCTTCATGGTTTGGGGTGAATGGTGTGCCCATCCGCTACTCTATGAGGGAGCATGCCCTCATCTCTGGCTTGGACTGCCATGAGTATCCGAGTGGACATTTGAAGCTCGGGGGTACTAAGTTTGTGGATTATTACTTCGGTAATAAGAAGAAGATCACCATAGAAGATGTGAAGCAGAAGCTGCAATCTATGGGTACGGCATGTAATGATAGATTGAAGATGGTTGTCCTGTTCTTCCTTGGTCGGGTTATCAGAGGAACGACGAAGGATTCTGCAGCATTAGACCCATTCATCTTAAGGATAGTGGACGATTTGGATGTTTGCAGAAAATTTCCTTGGGGTCGTCTAACATTTGAGGATGCAATAAAGGTGATTAAGCATGTAATGGAGCTTCTGAAGGGTGAAGTGCACCATGCAACCGGCTTTAATGGATTCATAATTCCATTAGATTTAAAGCACAA
>NC_027749.1:46377157-46378228 GCF_000695525.1 Brassica oleracea var. oleracea
ACAAAGGTATATCTTTATTTCATTTAATAGAAAATAGCAGAATATTTAAACTGATATATCTGAATGTTTTATTTTCAGGTTATTAACAGTGTGTTGGTTCCAACGATGGATGAGGAAACTTTGTTGGCTCGTATCATTGATCCGGAGCCAGAGTATCACCGTGAGGGTAGCACAAGTGATAGGTGGAACTACTGGCTAAATGTGAAGCATAAAATGATTTGGTGGAAAGAACTTTATGAGTCAGATGTTGCTGCACGAAAGTTTACAAAGACGGAAGACAAAGAAAAGGTGACGATTGTAGAAGGTTCATCTTCTAATTCTGGTTTGGAGTCGATGTTGAAAGGTGTGGAAGAGAGGATTATGAAGGCCATGGAAGAAGGATTTTCTGGAATTAATTTAACGGTAGAGACAAAGTTGAAGGCTATGAACTGGACGATGGGTAAACTTGAGAAGAACCAGCGAGTTTTGAAGAAAAAAGCTAAGAAAATAGAAGACAGGTTGACTTCTATTGAAAGCAAGGGAAATGAGGATGAGGAATATACACAGTGGAATGATTTTGATTATGGTAGAGATCATGGGAAGGATAGAGACATGGCTGAGGCAGAGAAGGATGAGACAGGGAAGAAAATCAATGAGGAGGGTGAGGAAGATGAGGAAAACAATGGGAAAGATGAGGAAGACGAGGAAAACAGTGAGAAGGGTGAAGAAGAGAAAGACCAAGAACCTGAAAAAGACAAAGAAAACAGTGACTCTGTTGAGAAAGGCGAAGAAAACGTGGAGGAATCAGATGAAGAAGATTCTCTGTTAAGGCTTCAAGAAAGAGTGAGAGTGCAAGCGGAAGAATTTTGGAGGACAATTGATGATGAGTCTGAAGCTGAGGAAGAGGTTGAGAAAGAGGATGAGGAAGAGACTGAGAAAGAGGTTCAAGAAGAGGAAGAGGGTGAGAAAGAGGTTCAAGAAGAGAAAGAGGATGAGAAAGAGGCTGAGAAAGAGGTTCAAGAAGAGAAAGAGGGTGAGAAAGAGGCTGAGAAAGAGGTTCAAGAAGAGAAAGAGGGTGAGGAAGAGAGTGCA
>NC_027749.1:46381536-46390480 GCF_000695525.1 Brassica oleracea var. oleracea
TGGCATTCTCATGCATCTCAATGTCTTCGTAAAGTGTAAGCACACCACCAGTACCTTCATTATCAGTTGCATCCTTCTCAGTAACTTTTTCATCACCACCCTCTGTCTCAATAGCCTCTGTATCAATAGCTTCTGTATCAGTAGGCTCTCTATCAGTAGCCCCTCTTTCAGTTGCCTCTCTATCAGTGGCCTCTCTATCTGTAGCCCCTCTTTCAGTAGCCTCTCTATCCGATAGACTGCCATAGAAATCAGTGTCATCATCCCTTTTGTTGAACTCCACATGTAGAACACTTCTACAATTCTCTTGATTTACTTGCATTAGATAACAAAAAACGTCTTCATCTTCCCAGATATATGATGGCTTGTTTGAATACATTACCATTGGAAAGTAACTAATCTTCGCTTCCATCTTATAGTCATCTACCTTTATCTTTCTGCAAATACGCTCAACCAAAACAGAGCGTGTGATCTCATCCACTGATTTCTTCAACACAATAGTGTGAATTTCATCTTCCCCTTCACCATCTCCCGAAATCCATTTCATTTCAACCCCATCTTTAATATAATATCCTCCATAATCAAAACAAATGATTGTACAATGCGGATTTTGCATTTTCCTGAAATAAAATAAAGTATAATTAGAATTAGAATTATTAAGAAGTTTAAATTTAATTCTCACGTAATATTTTACTGTTAGCATTCTTACTAATACTAATTTTTTTCAATACTATATATATAGTAAAACCAGTAATACTAGTAATATTTGTAAACATAGTAATACCAGTAGTATCAGTAATACCACGTTGCCTTAGTAAAACGGGTTATCTTAGTAATACCCAGAAATTATCGTTGCACTAATTAATCAACATTTTAGTCCGATTTTGTTCGGATTTTGCATTACCCATGTTATATAATTCATATTAATGAAATTACACCGAAGAAATCATCAAAACGGGCTCAAAACGTACATAAAATATACCCTAAAACCAATAAATACAGTTTACAAAATCCTTTTAAATCTCTTAAAATTTGCATTCAACCTTTCTTTTGTTACACTAGCCGATATATACACTTATTTTTATAAGTATTCCAGCAAAAATTTCATCAAAAACGGACATAAATTAAACCCGAAATTCATATACACAGTTTTTAAATTCATTTTTTCTCTTTCAAATTTTCATCAATTCTTACTTTTTTAGGTTACCCATGGTTTACACAAACATTTAAAAGATATTTCACACAAAATTTCATGAAAAACCGACAAGAATTACCTGATGTTAAAGCTTCAAAATCGCCAATGAAGGATGGGGAAGAAGATGTCTTCACGCGGACAGAGGAGAGAGGAGAGAAAACATGAAGACATGTGGGCCAAGGTAAATCTGATTGGTTAAGGTTATTTGTGGACCCCATTTGGTTGTTGTGTTTGGGTGAGTGTATTTAATTGAAAAATTAAATGAATTAATGAGGTGGAGAAGAAATATATTAAAGAAAGAAATGTTACTATAGGGAATTCAAAGACAAAGGGGTAATAGGAAAAGAAAAGGGACAAGAAGACTGAATTTTTTTCTATAAGGGCATTTGGAGTTAGTCCCCGGGTTTCACAGTAACGGTGATTGCTAGAGAAGGGAGATGGTAAAGAAGAATGAAGAGTCAGATGGACACAGCTGCGTGACATGTCAAAATATAACCTTTTGATTGGATGAATTTTTAATCCGACGTGGCACATCTTAGAAGCCTTCATATATCCCTTTTAATATAGGTTAGATAGATGAGGCTGGCCCACTAACCTCAAAATTACACGGTTTAACATTGTCATTAACCAAAAACAAAAAAAAGTAGAAAACATAAACGATTTTCACTGTTTCATTTTAATTGTCGTTTTAAGTGTATGCATACAGATTAATAAAACATATCATTTTGTATATTTTCAAACTATAAAACCACAATTACATATACACCTAACCATATTTCAACCAATAGAAAAATAAAGGAAAAAATCTTATTAATAAATTTTGCATTGAAACTCTAAAACAACATTTATTTTCAAACGATTTATTTTTCTACAACTACAATTAAATCGAAAGGGATAAAGTATTTTTTTTAAATCTAGAATAATGGCAAGAGTTGAGTTATTGTTATGCTTCACGTGTCTTGTAGCATCTGTGACGACACTTATGGAAGTTGTTTCAGCTCACCTAAAGATCAAACCATCTCTACCTCAGATTTAAGATCCAAAGACAGTGAACGATATAGAGCTTACACAGTTAAAAGTAGTGATGATCTCTTTGTATCTGACCTCGAAAAAGAATGTCCCAAGACGAACAAGTTCAGAGCATTCTTCGATAAACTCAGAGCATACGCCAAAGTATGTTTTCCCAATAGGTAAAAAAAGGTTATGACAAGGACATGAAAGCCAAAGCTGGGAGCCTCCTCTTACAGTCCATAACTTCTTTAAGTGGATGAAGTATGTGGGGGATAAGATTATGGGTGGCCGCCCGCAAGAAAGAAGAGAGTAAAGAGTCCATGAAGCTAACAGCAAAACAAAAGAAAGAGATCAAAGAAGGGATTCTCAAGTGGGAGACAGTGATTGCTAGAATCACAAACACAATGGTACAAGGCACACCTACAAACTCTAGCTTCAGTAGTGGAGCCTCTTTCAAAGACACTACAGGTTCAGGTAGTCCTACTGGAAGTCCTACGAGCAGTCCCTCTGGTTCTGCAGGTCCCACCGGGTCTAGTGTCAGTGGCAGAACTGGAGGCTGAGACTTCCAAAGAAGTCATGTCATTGGAAAGGTCTATAAAACGACCTATTAAGTAACAGTTTTGTAATAGTGAAGATAGACTGTAACCGCTCTCTATGTAAACATTCAGAAGAGACTGAATCCTAAGCAAAGACATGTTGAAGAAAGATCCAGTAGCATTAGATGAGAAATTGAGAAGAGCGTTGAAAGAACATGTAGTAAGTCCTTTTTCATAAAACTAGATCCTTGATTGCATTGCATTAACAAAATCTGATTGTGTTCTACTATATGAAACATAAAGGAAAGAGTTAAAGTTGCATTATGGTTCCTCTTTCACAGCAGCAAAATCAAGTCCAGTGATCTTCATTGGTCCAATGTTAACTGCAAGAATTACAACGGTCACTTAGATTGTGCTGATCCAACAAAGCAAAGAAACCATAAAGTAATGAGATGACACAAGGAGACTGTTGGATTTATACGTACTAACAGCATCAAGTCCAGCTAGTTTGGGCATAAACTGTCTGATATGGTCCTCTGCTGCTTGATCAGCCTTCAATGTCTCACACTCGAACGAAACAGATATTTTCTTCTTCCCATGCTTTTCTTCCACTAACCCTATCACATCTTCCTCCCACCTAAAAGATTCACACCAAAAAGGTTTTAATATTCAACTCATTGGCATGTTGTCTATCAAAAGCTTTAATTACCTTTAAAATCCATATTTGGTAAAACAATCACTTATGTTCTGGAATATAAAAGATGCTAGACAAGGAAGACTTACCCATGAGCATGCTGAACATCATTGATTCGAGCAGCATCGTGGCCTTTGCATTCCACTACAACTGTTTGTTCCTTCTTTCTCTTTTTTTTTTCATGAAGTGTCACAGGAAGAGAATCAGGATACATTGGTTTTGAAGTTAAGAGTAAAGTTTGATAGGAATTAAAGTGATAAACCTCATACATTGTAGTCTATGATAGTGAGCTTCATCAACCGATAATCCTCACCGCGGCTGCACTCAGTCTCACAAGCCAGTTCTTTGGAAAGACAAAAAAAAAAAGATAGTTCAATTGTTATAACAGCCAGACTAAATCATCTCCTTGTCTATGCTCCTAAGCTAATAGTGTATACCATGTTCAAACAATCCTAGTATCAAAAAGCTGTAACTAGTGCAAGCTTATGTTACCAGTGCCATGGAGGCCATAACAGATGGAGAGAGGCGTGTGAATGAAATGGCCAGAGATAGAACCACATGGCAATAAAGCTATCGAAGCTACTCCTTCCTTCACTTCTCCTGATTCTTCCTTCTTCTCTATCTCTCCTTCTCTTTCCTCATCTGCAATCACCACGATCACAAAACTAAAGAAAACAATAACAGAAACAACTGCGAGATGATAATAAAGACAGAAACTTTACCCATTGTTGATAGAGAAACCGACGTCTCTGCTTCAACCCAATGTTCAAAATCTCGCCTTTTCTCTCCGTGTTCGGCTTTAGGGTGATTCCCTACTCTAAACGTCAGCGTTTTGAGGTTCCTCACGACGTCGTTTTCTGTGTGGATCGTTTTTTATTCACAAAGCATGAACCTTTCTGCTCCGTATCTTCTCTCTCCTTCTCTGCACTCTACACAGCCTCACAAGCTTGTTGGGTTGGTGTCATGCCTGTTTGTTCTCTTACATAGCTTCTCTTCTTTGATTAAGCTAAGTTTAAGGTTTGTTTGCTTAGACTTGAAGTGGGTATACTAAATTGTCTCCAAAGTTCTCAACTTTTTGCTGAATAGGAAGTGATTTGATGGTGTAGATTGCTGCGTTTTGCTGTTTAAGTCATGGGAGATGTCTGGTTAAGTCCTGTTCTCCATCACTTCTACATCGAATCAACTGTTTTGTGGATGTCATTCCGTTAAGAAGAGTACTTGTGTCTGGAGAAATTGTCATTGGGCTTTGAGTCACTCTTTAGACTTTTCATTGACCATGAAGCTAAAACGAAGACGCCTAGTTCATGGTAGTGTAAAGATTGAGTCTTTATCTTTAGGAACAACGAGAATGTGTTTTAGCAAGGTGAGTAGTGAACCAGACAGAGGTGAAGCTATGTTAGAAGAGAAGACTGAAGCGGTTAGGAATAGGATACATTTTCTAGAGGAGAGGGACGAAGAGATGTTATCAAAGAGACTTCTGAAACTCAGCAGGTTGGATAAACTCAGAAGCGCATCAGAGCTGTTTGATTCCATGATAATTTCGAGTTTACAACCCAACGCTCACGCCTGCAACTCTTTCCTCTCCTGCCTCTTGAGGAATGGAGACCTTCAGAAAGTCTTTACCGTCTTTGACTACATGAAGACAAAAGAGAACTTCACAGGACACACTTATAGCTTGTGGTTGAAAGCTGTGGCAGAAGCTAAGGGATGTGATTCTGCAATAAGAACGTTTAGAGAGCTAGAAAAAGATCCAAAACACAAGAGCTACTTCGATGTGATTCTATACAACACAGTGATCTCTCTCTCTGTGTGTGGACGGATAAACAACGTGTACGAAGCTGAGAGAGTATGGAGAGTTATGACTAGAGATGGTCTAATCGGAACAGAGGTTACGTATTCTCTTCTTGTTAGCATCTTTGTTCGGTGCGGGAGAAGCAATCTGGCTCTCGATGCATACGACGAGATGATCAACAACAAGATCTCTCCAAGAGAGGATGCAATGCACGCGATGATAAGTGCAGCCACAAAGAAAGATCAATGGAGCTTGGCGTTAAAGATATTTCAATGTATGTCAAAGCCTAGCCTTGTAGCCTGCAACGCTCTGATGAACTCGCTGGGCAAGGCGGGGAGAGTCGGTTTAGCGTTTAAGGTTTACAGTGCTGCAGAGTCTTTGGGGCATAAGCCTGATGAGTACACGTGGAACGCGCTACTCACGGCTTTATACAAAGCAAACAGGTACGAAGATGTTCTTCAGCTGTTTGATATGGTAAGAAGAGAAGGCCTGTGTTGTCTGAATGGTTATTTGTATAACACAGCGTTGATGTCATGCCAGAAGCTTGGTTGGTGGGAGAAAGCTGTGAAGCTTCTGTATGAGATGGAAGGTTCGGGGTTAGAGGTTTCGACTTCATCGTATAATCTGGTGATAACCGCTTGTGAGAAGTCAAGGCAGTGTAAAGTTGCGTTGCGAGTTTATGAGCATATGGTTGGAAGGGAGTGTAGGGCGGACACGTTTACGTATCTGCCGCTTGTTAGGAGTTGCGTTTGGGGTTCACTGTGGGTGGGATGAGGTTAAAGATATCTTAAAGGTATATATGATGAGTCTTCTTGTGTTAGATTCTTTGTGTGTGTGGAAGAGATTTTAATGTTAATGTTTGTTTTGTTTACTTGAACAGAAAGTGGAGCCTGATGTGTCGCTTTACAATGCAGCTATACATGGGATGTGTTTAAGACGTGAGTTTAGGTTTGCGAAGGAGCTGTATGTGGAAATGAGAGAGATGGGTTTGGAGCCGGATGGTAAAACTCGAGCTATGATGCTACAGAACTTGAAGAGAGACTAAAAGTTTAAGGTGGTGATGCTTTTGTATACTCATACTTGTTCTTAGTAATAGTTACTATCATAAGCCAATATCAAGAGAAAAAATCCATTAAAAGAAGGTTCATCTTTTTATTCATTTTAAAGCTGCAAATTTCAGTTAAGAGCTTATTATTTCCAATTTGGGTAAAACAACAATATATACTGAGGCTTGTTGTATTCAGATTTGGACTAATGATAAGTTTTTGTTCAACATAGGCTTAGGCAAAAAAAGTCCGAGAACTGAAATCCAAATTCAGATCGAAAAACTCGAATCCATATCCACTCCAAACTGTAGGATGATCCAAATTCTAAATGTTATTAATCGAATCCGAAGTGTTATAACTGAAGTCGACATGTTTCATAAAAATGTCTGGAAACTTGAAAACCTCAGAAAAATCTGATTTGAAGATCCGAATATTTAGTATCTGAATTTATTAGTATCTGAATTTCTTTCTTTATTGTGATATATAATTTAATAATCATCCTTGCAGCATTATTCAACAAATCCGAAATAAATTCTGATTTAAAACAAATCTCTTATATAGTGATAAATATAAAGAAAAAGACAAAAATAGCACTAAATCAAGTTTTTGTTCCCAAACTAGCACTCAAGATCAAAAGTTACAAAAATAGCACTTAATGTTTTATCAAAAGTCACAAACTTAGGGTTTAGAGTTAAAGAGTGGGGTTTAGGATTTAGGGTTTAGGGTTTAGGGTTTAGAGTTTAGGGTTTAGGGTTTAGGGTTTAGAGTTTAAGGTTTAGGGTTTAGAGTTGAGAAATGAGGTTTTGGAGATAAGATTTCAAATTTTGAAAAATAAAAAAATTAAAATTTTCAAAGGATAAACTTAGAAAGGTGCTATTTTGGTCATTTTAGTTTTTGAGTGCTATTTTTGTGATATAAACTTAGAAATGTGCTATTTTGAAGATTTGCCCATAAATATATCGAATCAAAAATATTATTAACCGAAACTAATTTAAATATGTATAAACCTGAACAGAGTTGAGGTTCCTCCGGTTTGGCTTAGTGTAGATTCTGTTTTAAAAAAAAGAACAGAGTTGAGGAGGATTAACCCGATAATCAGAAGAAAAAAAATCACAATCTGAATGCCCATGTCTTTTTTTTGGGTCTGAATGTCGAGTTTAACATTGGAACAATTGCCAAAACAGAACAAAAATTTGGCATGATTATTCCTATAGTATAAATCCATTTTTTTCAATTTTATCTCTTTTTTACTCTTTCCATTTCTAAAACTTAATAAAATAAATTGTTTTATGGATCAAAAAAATTATTAAAAATATAAACAATTAATAGAACACTCATATACACAAGCACATATTTTTTTTCTTATTGAAAAACTTGATAAATAAAATTTTCAAATTACGTTCTGCTAAAAGTAGAATTCGTCTTTTACGAAAATTAGGTTAGTAGAAAGCGAAATCCAGAATAAACAAGTCTATCTACTTGTTTTAGAACGCACAATCTACTTTTGATTCAATTTCTAAATATGGAGAATACGAATTCTACTAATTGTAAAGATGGCTACTTTTCTGAAAAATACAGTTTCTACTTTTATGAAGTATTCTAAAATTTTTAGAATGTGAAATCTAGAAACTACATGAACGTCTACATAAGGTAGAAATTGTATTCCAGATTTTTGTCATGGTTTTACGCAGTGTAGAAGGTGCCCTCTACGTATAAGACCATTTGTTTTTTGCGAAAATTAATGAAATTCAGTTAAGAAAATATTCTTAAAATATTCTAACTTCCTAAAATGTGTTTTGATCGATTTTCTTTGTCAAAATATAAAAAGAAAAACGATTTTGCCTTTCTTCTTCATCAATCTATGATTTTTTTCATAGTTTCTCTTGTGATTTTCAGAAACTCTTGCTCTAAACTAGATGCATATCTATATAACATGTGGTGTTTGGGAATTAGATGCAACTACGGGATGGTTTTTTTCGGCTGATGGCAAAAGGGATAGGCTACTATTATCGGAGTCAAGTTTTACCTTAAAGGATTTAAAATGAATGGTTTTGGAGGATTTTGATATGGATGAAGATAGCTTAGCCGATTTGGAGTTCCGTTATCTACCTACTGAGGTGATTAATACATCAACATGTCCACATGTGATCATTGCAAACAATTGACACCTTAAGAATTTTGTTGGTTTTGTTAAAAAGAATGTTTCTACTCGATTGGGTGTAACATATAAAGACAAAGCTGAGAATCCTAATGAAGCAGACTTTGATCTTAACAAAACTCAATACAAAGTAGTTTTCTCTGCTCAGAGTATTTATCTTTAGGTTATAAATTCAGATTAGCCGCACCAAAGATAGCAGAAGTTCCAAGCATGGATTTTATTCCAACCAAGTAAACACCATTACACTAACATCAACTGTTGCTGAGAGAACAAAAGCTAAAAGAGAACTCTAAAACATTTGTACAAGGTGATAAAGAACTGAGATAAAGCTTAAACCCTCATGCAAGCTTTCTCCTGGCAAAAACATGGGATCTTTTAGTCGAATGAGAAAGCAGACCACGAAGCAACGCCATTATCCCAAAACCATGCAAGCCAAATACATCGATAACAACCTGTTAGATATCCTCCCTGAACCTATTATATCTCCAAGCGCAGCAGCCTAAAAGATTCCCACA
>NC_027749.1:46391416-46392747 GCF_000695525.1 Brassica oleracea var. oleracea
TATAGATAGTATAAATTAAATAGATATAATTTAATGTTGTAATATTATATCTCTATATGCTAAATATTTAAATATTTGTTGATGTTAACTTTTAAAATTATAAAGATTTTTCTTAAATAACAAAAATCATATTATCTAACAATGATTAATCTTTACTACCTTAAACTAATGAGAACAAATTTTAAACTATATAGTTTATTTTAAAATTAAACAAAAACTAAATATTTAATTATTTACTCGATAATTTAAATCTATGAAGCGAAAATTTTAAATTTTAATTTTTTTTATAAATTTGTGAAATGTTACAATATCTTTGAATATGACAATAAAACAATATTTTACTAATCTTTATATTTATAGTTACGATTTTAATAATAAAATAATAATCCGAAAATATATATATAGAAGAAGATACAAATACATGTGAAAGTTTGAAATAATCTATTCAATGAAGAAAATATAGAGTAAACTTATTATGTTTTAAAAATTGATAGATACATATATATTATAATATATATCAATTTAGAATTGAAAACAAAATATTTATATAAAAATAAATGAAAACAAAAACCTGCGCGGTTGCGCGGATCGAGATCTAGTTTATTTGATTAAAACAAGGGTCAACTTCATGTCTGTTGTAATGAGAGAGTTTAGAGACTGAATATTTCTGTGTATTATTAATGAACAATAGAGGTTCCTTATATAGGAATTACAAAGTATAGGAAAAGGGAAATTATCCAAAACCTAATACAACATGAAATAGGAAAAGATCTAAAACAGATAAAAGGAAAATGTCCTAAGTCTAAGACGGTCTAAACCGACCGTCTCTCTCTCCTCGGACGACCGCCTCTCTCTCTCCTCCTTTGGCAACGGCTGGGCCTTGTCTTGGTCATTGGTTATGGGCCATCCACATAATGATTTATAACACTCCCCCTTGGATGCCATAACCATACATGATTTGTAGTACGCTTCATGTTGCCTCATTAAAACCTTATCAGGAAAACCCAGTGGGACAAAACCATGATGAAGGAAAAAGAGTACAACACGCACTACTCCCCCTGATGTGAACCTCACTGTAGGTTCTACATTCTACGCATCTTGGTGCGTGATATTTCCTGTATGTATAGGATGGGAGTAATCGGCCAGTTTCATTACTGAACCGTAATTAGACCATTTCGACTTCTTAGGTCGTTTCTCATGTCCTTTGACATTAAGTGTCTCGGTAAAGCATGTGTGCTAAACAATATGAACCATATTGTCCTCAGAGATCACTATTTGGTCTTTGCAAATCGTGTTTGCATGTGTCCATAGTCTAGACGTGATCGTCTACT
>NC_027749.1:46393628-46394265 GCF_000695525.1 Brassica oleracea var. oleracea
AATCAGAAGTCTCAAAGTCCATCTGGTCATTTTTAGTAATGTCGGAATCATTATCGGCCTCATATCCGGAATCGTGAACCATGTGAGCCTCAGGGTTTTTGTTCTTAAGACTTTCTTGGTAGAGCTCACATAAGTGCTTAGGGGTTCTACAGTTCTTGGCCCAGTGGTTTCCCATTCCACATATGTGACATACGGATTTGGTCGAGTAAGACGGTTTGGATATGCCGCCTCGACCACGGCCATAACTACCTCGGCCACAGCTATAATTGGAACCACGACCACGTTTATTGTGGTTTCCTTTCCGGTCGGTCGAGTAGTTGTCTCGGCTGTTCGAGTAATTGTCACGGCCATGCCCCTTGTATTCACCTCGGCCTTTGCAGTGTGATCTCTTGTCATTTTGGACATAATTGCACTCGTTGGGATCTTTCCTTTCAACCTCATTATCCTCCGGTAATGGTGCTGTTCCAACAGGTCAGCTTCACTGTTCTTCATCAGGAGCTCATTGTTTGCCTCAGTCAGAAGCAGGCACGAGATCAGATCAGTATATGTGGCAAAGCCTTTCATTCTGTACTGCTGTTGCAGTATCACATTCAATGAATGGAATGTAGAGTAAGTCTTCTTAAGTAACTCTTCTTCA
>NC_027749.1:46394395-46395702 GCF_000695525.1 Brassica oleracea var. oleracea
CACCGTTTTCTGGTGATCATATCTATGTTGTAAAGCATCCCAAAGCTCTAGTGGATTTTCCATCGTAATGTACTGATCTTTTAGACCTTCAATGAGGTGATGACGTATAATACTTATAGCTATGTACCGATTCTTATCGGTCTCATTGTTGCCCTTGATGATTATATCACCAAGTCCTTTTGACCTTAAGCTGATCTTTGTATCTAGCGCCCACAGCAAGTAGTTATCTCCGGAGAGATTAAGGGCTGCATAGTCTCTATTTGAGATTTTCGACATCTGAATCACATCATCATTTCAATTAGGTTCACAATGTGATCATGTGGCCGCATGGTATATTAACAAGCTCGCCACAAACATGTCTTACGCATTTATGAAAAACAATCAATCTGGAAACGACCATGGTGCGATCAATTCATCAAGCCACTCGGCCATGTAGTTATATCTAATGCGGCCGGTTTCAAGATTGTATAAACTACATGCTGGTCGATTCTTATTTGAACAGTATGAATGCAATCCATATTCAGATTCATATGTATGCAAGAAATCCTTAATCAATCCTAGGGTTTCTGATTTAAACACTAGTAGGATTCGGTTTTAAGATTAAGGTTTCAAGGCTTTTTAAGATTTAAAACGAGATTTAGAGTTTTAAACATTTAAACTTTCAAACAATGCCTCACGGCCAAGGTATATGCCTTACGGCCAAGTAGGAGCCACACGGCTATTTAGTTCAATTCAATGTCATCCTTAGAGTAATATCTAGGTTCAATTGCAATCAATCAGGTATGATCAAATTCGATTATGAAAGCAATAAGGCCACACGGCCATGAGATGATATAATCAAGATCTTTATCAAGTTTAATTAGGATTTTTAGTTTAAATATGTCAAGCAATACAAATTCGAGTTTAAACAATCCTATCAATATCTCTAGGTGATCAAACAAACAATCAAATTTCAAATCAAACAATTTTAAAATCGTTTTTACAAATTAGGGTTTCAGGGGATTAAGAAAACTTTGATCTTTGATCAAGGGAGTTTGATTTGAGATTCAAAATCATTAAGACTTTGATTTTAATTGATCAATGGATCAATCTCGAATTATGGTTTAGGGGACCGGACTTATTCGAGCTCCGATTTACTCTTTTAAGGCTTTCATCTTAGAGATTAGATTTTAGGGTTTCAATCTTTACAAAACAACAATGTTCAATTCATATTCTCAGAATTAGGATTACCTTTGTTTTGCAGATTGTAGAACCCGGACCACCAAGAGAACATCGAACGGACACGAGATGGGACGAGCTGGAATGGC
>NC_027749.1:46395810-46396208 GCF_000695525.1 Brassica oleracea var. oleracea
AACTCAAGCTGGCTGTGATGTGAACTGGAAACTGAGGTCGTCTAGGATCAGGAACACCTTAGGGCTGGAGCTGATCGGATGTTTGTAAGCCGGAACGCAAGCAAGAACAATTTGGGGTTTTTCCGGAATTAGGGTTCCAAAAGACCAAAACGGTGACGAGTATTGTTTCTGCAAGTGTGGGCGCGTCTGAGATCGGATCGATGAACGGTTTTCGTTGATGGATTCCTCTCGTCAAGAGCTTCAATTTTATATTTGGCTCGTCACCTGGTTCCTCGGGGTTTGAGAGATAGAACGATTTTAAGTTGTGCCTGGATTAGGGTTTATGTGTGACGGATTTTAGGTTAGGTTTTGTCTAAGGGTTTTGGAGTCTATCGTGCTGATAACGTGTTGTAATGAGT
>NC_027749.1:46396343-46396964 GCF_000695525.1 Brassica oleracea var. oleracea
AAAAGGAAAACGTCCTAAGTCTAAGACGGTCTAAACCAACCGTCTCTCTCTCCTCGGACGACCGCCTCTCTCTCTCCTCCTTTGGCCACGGCTGGGCCTTGTATTGGTCATTGGTTATGGGCCATCCACCTAATGATTTATAACACTCCCCCTTGGATGCCATAACCATACAGGATTTGTAGTACGCTTCATGTTGCCTCATTAAAACCTTATCAGGAAAACCCAGTGGGACAAAACCATGATGAAGGAAAAAGAGTACAACACGCACTACTCCCCCTGATGTGAACCTCACTGTAGGTTCTACATTCTACGCATCTTGGTGCGTGATATTTCCTGTATGTATAGGATGGGAGTAATCGGCCAGTTTCATTACTGAACCGTAATTACCATTTCGACTTCTTAGGTCCCGTTTCTCATGTCCTTTAACATTGAGTGTCCCGGTAAAGCATATGTGCTAAAGCAATGTGAACCATATTGTTCTCGGGGATCACTATTGGGTCTTTGCAAATCGTGTTTGCATATGTCCATAATCTAGACATGATCGTCTACTATCAACTGCTCTTTACTTTGGCGATTTATGGTTACCATCGACCATGTATCAATCTGGTCGATCTATGTTCG
>NC_027749.1:46397023-46398089 GCF_000695525.1 Brassica oleracea var. oleracea
AGCCGGACACCCATATAGATTTATTCTATGCCTCTTTTAGTTTTAGTATAATCACAAGGAATTTCAAATATATGGACTGTATTGGATTGTCTTTTATACAACTCCAAGATCATGCGTTACATACTATATGCAGCTGCTTTTCAGTCCATGAATCAGCTTAGGAACAAAGCTGTTCTTTCAATTTTATCCAGTGATCCATATGCTGCTTACTACATCATTTGTATCTAATATCTTTCTTATGACCAGACCATTTTCAATTTCGAAAATCTGTAGCAGCATCCACCACATAAGAGTTTATCTCCTTATAATTTGTTCCTTTGATCTCTGTGAGTACCTTGTGTAACAAGCTATGATCTAATGCTGTTAAGTAGGAAGACATGAACACTCTTAGACCTCGTGATCATGTGCCTTCTCTCACGGTTTCTTTACCTCACAAGATCCATCTATTTCACTGGTTTATCAGATGACGTTTATGTATATGTATATGGCCAATACGTCCATCTCTCTTTTAGATACATTGAACCTCCACGTTTTATCTTTCAATATAATCTTTTATGATTGTATGAGTACTCTTTCGTGGGTTCATGATCCTCGTTCATTTCTTTTATGTTCAAGTGCTATTCTCTTATGTATCTTTATACAAATGTGTGTGTGTCGACACTTTCATGTGGTTCCATTATGTTCCAGACATGATCTGATCATTTTGAGATTTCATTATCCAGGATCTTTGTTACCTAGTAGCTTGGCGTCCCAACACTACATGGTTTGGTACCTTAGATGTGTAGCTGCGCAGCCTTTTCTCAATGTCTGTTTGGTTTCTAGTATGATCTCGGATCTATCATCCCATGCACCATTCCTTTCTATCCGAGATCCCTTTATCTTATGGAACACTTGGTCTATCTTGTATAGACTCTATAGCAACTTGATTATGTCTCAGAATTAGGATTACCTTTCATCTTAGAGATTAGATTTTAGGGTTTCAATCTTTACAAAACAACCATGTTCAATTCATATTCTCAGAATTAGGATTACCTTTGTTTTGCAGATTGTAGAACCCGGACCACAT
>NC_027749.1:46398129-46422911 GCF_000695525.1 Brassica oleracea var. oleracea
GAACGGTCGCGTGCTGAGGCGAGACGCGTCTGATCGGGATCGGATGGTTTGGCGTCTGATCGCGGATGTGCGCCGAGGACGTCGGACGCGTCTTCTTCTTGAGTTTGCGAGTGGGTTGATTGGGAACTCAAGCTGGCTGTGATGTGAACTGGAAACTGAGGTCGTCTAGGATCAGGAACACCTTAGGGCTGGAGCTGATCGGATGTTTGTAAGCCGGAACGCAAGCAAGAACAATTTGGGATTTTTCCGGAATTAGGGTTCCAAAAGACCAAAACAGTGCCGAGTATTGTTTCTGCGAGTGTGGGCGCGTCTGAGATCGGATCGACGAACGGTTTTCGTTGATGTATTCGTCTCGTCAAGAGATTCAATTTGATATGTGGCTCGTCGTCTGGTTCCTCGGGGTTTGAGAGATAGAACGATTTTAAGTTGCGCCTGGATTAGGGTTTATGTGTGACAGATTTTAGGTTAGGTTTTGTCTCAGGGTTTTGGAGTCTATCGTGCTGATAACGTGTTGTAATGAGAGAGTTTAGAGACTGAATATTTCTGTGTATTATTAATGAACAATAGATGTTCCTTATATAGGAATTACAAAGTATAGGAAAAAAGAAATTATCCAAAACCTAATACAACATGAAATAGGAAAAGATCTAAAACAGATAAAAGGAAAACGTCCTAAGTCTAAGACGGTCTAAACCGACCGTCTCTCTCTCCTCGGACGACTGCCTCTCTCTCTCTCCTCCTTTGATCACGGCTGGGCCTTGTCTTAGTCATTGGTTATGGGCCATCCACATAATGATTTATAACAATGTCAGTATTATACCAAAGAGACAAAGAGACAGAATTTTTGTTACGCTGCAATTTTCCCTTTTAACATTTTAGCAACTTGCAATATTGTGCAGAACCCACCCGGTTTGGTTCGACCGGTCAATAACATAAAATGCGTGCCGGGTTGTGACAAATGACAACGACTGCGCGACGTTTGCAAGCTATCTTCTTTGTCTTCTTCCTCGGTTCACGGGATCCATCTGGTCAAAGCCATAAGTAAACACCTTCAATCTAGCAAACTCCGCCGCCGTTTCCATGGCATCCCGCCACCACCACGCCTGCTCACAACGCCATAACCACTACAATCAAATCCCTCTAGTCCCCACGTCTCCACGCTGCTGTACATACAGAGATTCTCCTCCCTGCTGCACTCACTCCAACCTTTCACCGCCGCCAGATAATCTCCATCACCCCCTCGCTTCTTACCTCCAAACCCATCAACAAGAAACACACTTTCCTAACCAAACCTGCTCCTGCAACCAAAACAACGTTCCACGACAACAACACGACCAAGTCATCCTGTCCTGTCTCCTCCGCAAAATCGATGCTCTCGAGTCATCTCTCAACAAGTTCGCACCTTTCCACGACCAACGCCGCGACCGATACTCCACACTGAGAGACTCCGCCGCGCGTGTCATCCAAACCCATTTCCGCTCTTACCTTGTTCAGAGATCCATCTCCTTTAGACATCTCAAGGAGCTTGCAGTGATCAAATCCAGCTTCTTGTCTCTCAAGTCTTCGGTTTCGGGCAAACCCATTTTCCCTTACAAGGTTGTTTCTCGGAAAGCTACAGACTTGCTCCTTCAACTTGATTCGATTCAGGTATAATGTGAATAAAGTTTTGTCCTTTTTTGTTTTTGGAGATGTTTTATTTTAGTGTTCGTTTGGTTCTCTGTTAGGGTAGGGTTGATCCAATGATACGGAGTAGTAAGAGATCTTTGAGCAGAGATTTGGTGAGGTTTTTGCAGTACGTTGATGATTGTGTTGTTAAAAGGTATTCTGCTGCTAGTGTGAGCTTTGTGGGTAGCCACAGCAAACGGCCTCAGGGTTTTGGTGTAGTTGAAGAGAGAAGAGTGGAGAAGTTGAGAAACCAAATGGGGAAAGTCTTTGTTACTTGTGATGAGGGTGAAGAGTTGGACTCCACTTCTGATGATAGTGAAGAAGTCTCTATTGATAAGAGAAAGAGTGGTAGCTCTAAGTTTAGAACTGGGGCCAATGTAGTGAAGCCTCCGGTTAGGAAGACCATGGTACTTGACAAGAACAGGAATGTGTATCAGGATGAGTCAGTTGATAGTAGCGAGGAAGAAACCCTTGTGGTAACCAGGGATAATGAAAGGAAGCAGCATGGTTTGAAAACTAGGAAGATGGTTGTGGTGAAGGGAGGTGGAGGGAAGAGCCGGGTGGTGAAAACTGTGAGGTTTGATGAGGATGGGAATGTGTATAAGGTTTATGGAGATACGCCGGAGTCAAGTATTACCGAGGAGGGAGATGACTCAACAAGCGGATCAAACGATGGTAATGGAGACAAGAAAGGGAATGAGAATGAAGTCGAGGAGATCAAGTATGTTCCCAAGGAAAACGAGGGCTTTGAAGAAGAAGAAGACGAAACTCATTCTGAAAATGAAGTCTCTTCTTCAGAAGCCAGTGAAAGTAATGAACACAAGCAGAGGCAGATCCAGGTTCAAAAAGGAAACTTAATGGTCTCTCCTCCATTGCCACTAAAAATGGAACCTTAACCAGTGAATCATGAAAGATCCAAGTCCTCTTCTTCTTTGGTTATGCATGGCTTTTAGTCTCTTCCCTGAACCCAAATAAGGTTAACTTTCTTTGTTGTAGAACTGTAACATAAGCAGATGGTTCAAGATTAGGTTCTGGGAAGATCTGTGAGAGTTTTTTATTCTTGGTTTGCTGATTCTGTCTTTTTATTTATTCTCCACGAAACTTTTGAGTTGAGCATTTTCTTCATAGATATTCTTTTGAGTGTTGGTTTCCTTAGTTGCATGTGGAGATCAACTCAATAAGAAGTTCTGTTTCTTGCATTGTTCTTGAGTGTGTGTAATATATTATGCTTCTAAAATATATAAGTTGTATCAATCGAACCGTATAGAATCAGTAGTATCGTTATTGGATCTTGCCGACAATGTGATTAATGATTATAGTCTCTTGTGTGACATTTGTTTGCTAGCTTAATAGTATAATGTACTAGCACTAGCAGTAGTATCGTTCTTGGATCTTGACGACAATGTGATTATAGTCTCTGTGTCAGATTTGTTTGGTAGCTTAATAGTGTTAATTAAAGTACTCGGTCAATCGTTTAATACAAGAAATATTTTCACAAGTGCACTAAAACTAATGAGTATTGACAAAAGTAGTCCATAAATTAACGATCAAGACGCGAAGCACATTGCAAGTGGATGTCTTGTCGCTTTCTCCAAGAAATATCTCTGATCAGCTCCAGTCCCACTGTAGAATAACGTGACCTTTCACTTGTCCCCCCATATCCAATAACACTATGACACGTGGATATTTACTTCACATTATAAGTGATCAGTGTGATCACTGAGTTGCCTCGTGAAACTGAAAAGCTTCAGAGAGAGAGAGATGGATACGATGCGAATCTCCGCCGGAGCTGAGAAGATTCCGGTGAAATGCAACTCCCTGTCGAGCCTCGTCACTCGTCGCTGGAGAACGAAGACGTTCCCGGCGAGGATCAGAAACTGGCGACTTTTATCGGTGAAATCTATCTCCAGCAATACCAAGACTCTAGTCACCGATTCCGAACAAGGTCCAAGTCTCATCTATATCCTCCTTTCTCATTCAGACGCGTTAAATGATGATTATAAAAAAAAAAAATCATATCTTTTTTGATTGAAAACAGTAGCCTCGAGCATCAAGCACCACTCTGAGTTCAGGCCTCTGTTCTCTCCCGAGAAGTTCGAGCTGCCTAAGGCTTTCTTCGCCACCGCACAGAGCGTCAGAGACGCTCTGATCGTGAACTGGAACTCTACTTATGAGTGTTACAACAGAGTGAATCCGAAACAGGCTTACTATCTGTCTATGGAGTTTCTGCAGGTTCGCTTTGCTTTAAAGTCTCATCCTTTTCCTCTTTTGTAGTACTTTGGTTTATTATTATCTGATCATCTTGGTGGCCCTATTGTAGGGTAGAGCCTTGTTGAATGCAGTTGGTAACCTCGGCCTCACTGGTGCTTACGGTGATGCTTTGAAGAGTCTTGGCTTTGAATTAGAAAGTGTAGCTGGTCAGGTTAGTTGATTATTGTAGATTGGTCTATGATTTACTTTTGGTTTCCTTTTGGTTTTCCAAAAGACCTCGTACTAATTAGAGTTGGAAAGCTCTTTATATATTAGACTCTCTTTGTCTAATTCTCCGATATGGGACTTTGTTTGTTATATCATATGTGCACCCGTAAATTTATTCATTCACATAATAATATACAAACCTTCGATAGGTATTTTGCCTTAATGCGATTTGCTCTATAAGTTTCTTTGCTTTTTTTCGATTTGATTCGTGTTTGTTCATAGCAAGATTGTCTTTTCTTAATCTTTGATGAATCGCTAACTTCTTTACTTCCAATTTGTAGGAGCCAGATCCTGCACTTGGGAACGGTGGACTCGGGAGGCTCGCCTCGTGCTTTTTGGACTCCATGGCTACTCTGAACTATCCGGCGTGGGGTTATGGACTTAGGTACAAGTACGGATTGTTCAAACAGATAATCACTAAAGATGGTCAGGAGGAAGCTGCAGAAGACTGGCTTGAGGTCTCCTTCTTCTTGCTATTCTAATTTTTTTACTCCATCAGTGACTTAAATGGTTTCTTTTTCAGCTAAGCAATCCTTGGGAGATAGTCAGAAACGATGTCTCGTATCCAGTAAAGTTCTATGGGAAAGTGGTTTTTGGATCAGATGGTAGGAAACGGTGGATTGGTGGTGAAGACGTTGTGGCCGTTGCTTATGATGTTCCTATCCCTGGCTATAAAACCAAGACTACTATCAATCTACGGCTCTGGTCAACAAAGGCCCCTTCAGGAGATTTTGATTTGTCTTTGTATAACTCTGGCAAGCACACTGAGGCAGCAGAAGCTCTATTCAACGCTGAAAAGGTCTCTATTCACTTTCTCTTTGTTTTACAATAGAACAGAGTTTTCGAAGTGTACATTACTGAAAAAAATAGTTGTTTGTCTTATTAGATTTGCTACGTGCTTTATCCTGGAGATGAGTCAGATGAAGGAAAGGCTCTTAGGCTGAAGCAACAGTACACTCTGTGCTCAGCCTCGCTTCAAGATATCGTAGCACGGTTTGAGACGAGGTCTGGAGGGAGTGTTAACTGGGAAGAGTTTCCAGAGAAGGTTGCGGTGCAGATGAATGACACTCACCCAACCCTATGCATTCCTGAGCTTATGAGGATTCTAATGGATTTGAAAGGACTTAGCTGGGAGGACGCTTGGAAAATCACACAGAGGTACTTGTTGAAAATGACTGTGTCTCTTGTTCTTATTTGTTTTCCTTCCTCTTAAAATAAAGATTATCTAGGGCTGGGATTTTGAACCGAAATAACCAAATTTCAAACTGCACTGATCGAAATTAAGTGAACTTAACTGAACTTATCCAAAAAAAAAATTAACTGAACTTATTCAAAATTTAAACCAAAAAAAAATCTGGCAGGATTTTCAAAAACAGAACTAACCAAATACCGAACCAAACTTTATTTCGGGTTGGTTCGGTAAAATTTATGCCGAACCAAACTATCCAAACTGAATTACCCGAACCCGCACTACAGGTTTGTAACCTGCAACGTATTTCTAAATAGAATAATATTTACAGGACTGTGGCATACACAAACCATACAGTCTTGCCTGAGGCATTGGAGAAGTGGAGTTTAGAACTAATGGAGAAATTGCTCCCTCGTCATGTAGAGATTATCGAAAAGATTGATGAGGAGGTCCGTCTCTCAACACCATCAAATGTCTCTCTTCTTCTTTTTCTTTTTCCACATCTCTGGTCTAATCTGCACTTTCTGTATTGCAGCTAGTGGGCACAATTGTTTCCGAGTATGGCACCGCAGATCCTGACTTGCTCAAGGAGAAACTGAACGCAATGAGGATATTAGAAAACGTCGAGTTGCCTTCTGCCTTTGCAGATGTGATTGTAAAGCCAGAGAGCAAACCAGTTATTGCAGAAAAGACCATAGACCTGTCGGAAGATGCTAAAGAAGATGCTCAAACTGATGTGATTGTAAAGCCAGAGAGCAAACCAGTTATTGCAGAAAAGACCATAGACCTGTCAGAAGATGCTAAAGAAGATGCTCAAACTGATGTGAAAAAGGAAGTAGAAGAGGAAGAAACTGCTGGCGTCATAGCGGAAGTTATCCCAGAACCACCAAAGATGGTCCGTATGGCCAACCTTGCTGTTGTGGGTGGTCATGCTGTAAATGGGGTTGCAGAGATACACAGTGAAATAGTGAAAACGGATGTTTTTAATGATTTCGTTAAGGTAAAACATTCTAAACTAGTGAAGCATAATTCTCTATAATCATATTCTCGTGACTGAATATTCTATATTTGTTGCAGTTGTGGCCGGATAAATTTCAGAATAAAACAAACGGAGTAACACCAAGGCGGTGGATTCGTTTCTGCAACCCGTACTTAAGTGATATTATAACTAACTGGATAGGCACAGAAGACTGGGTCTTGAATACTGAAAAGCTTGCGGAACTAAGAAAGGTATGTGCTCTATTGGATACAATGTTGCTTCACATTTGGTTGTCTTGTAAGTAAGACCCCAGATAACTTTTGTCGGTCTTTCTCCAGTTTGCAGATGATGAAGATCTTCAATCTGAGTGGAGGGCAGCAAAGAAGAAGAACAAGTTGAAGGTTGTATCACTAATCAAGGAAAGAACTGGATATACTGTCAGCCCGGATGCAATGTTCGACATTCAGGTCACTTCCAGAGGATCTTGTTTTAGATTAATAGATCTTAGAAGATTTCTTATCATCTCGTCAAATAGTAAATTTATTGCTTTCTGTATTGAAAACTATGTGCAGATCAAGCGTATCCACGAGTACAAGCGACAACTGCTTAACATCTTGGGAATAGTTTACCGTTACAAAAAGATGAAGGAGATGAGTGCTAGTGAGAGGGAGAAGGCATTTGTTCCAAGAGTTTGCATATTTGGGGGAAAGGCATTCGCTACATATGTACAAGCTAAGAGGATTGTGAAATTCATCACAGATGTTGGGTCTACAATTAACCATGATCCAGAAATAGGTGACTTGCTTAAGGTACGGAGAGCCTATTATTATTATGTATACTTTACATGCTTGTATTAATCATATTGTGAGCAGACAACCTGCATGATCTTCCCTCAGGTCTGATATAACTGCTTATCAGAACTGTTAACTACCTTGTAGGTTATCTTTGTTCCTGATTACAATGTCAGTGTTGCTGAATTGCTCATTCCAGCAAGCGAGCTTTCTCAGCACATCAGGTATCTACTTATTTGGCTAAGTCATCTTCTATTTTTTCACAACTCCATCAGGTTGAACCACTGACATTGAGATAACTGCTAAAACAAGAGCTGTACTAGTTCATATGTTTATAACTTTATCATGAGAACCTTAGCAACGAATGCTCTTGCCATTTACTGAAGACTAAGAGTTCTATCTGCAGTACCGCTGGGATGGAAGCGAGTGGGACAAGCAACATGAAGTTTTCTATGAACGGTTGCATTTTGATTGGAACCTTGGATGGGGCGAATGTCGAGATCAGAGAAGAAGTTGGTGAAGAGAACTTCTTCCTCTTTGGTGCCAAAGCTGATGAGATTGCAGACCTGAGGAAAGAGAGAGCAGAGGGAAAGGTATATGAATTGAACATAATCTTGCTCTTCTTACCGTCTTCTTCTAAGTGTCAAACAGAGATTTCTTGTGAACTGTTTTGTCTTCTGCATTCCAGTTTGTTCCAGATCCTAGTTTTGAAGAAGTCAAGCAATTCGTTAGAAGCGGTGTCTTTGGCTCAAACAAATACGATGAACTGATTGGCTCTCTGGAAGGAAACGAAGGCTTTGGAAGAGCTGATTACTTCCTTGTTGGCAAAGACTTTCCTAGCTACGTTGAATGCCAAGAAAAAGTTGACAAGGCATACCGTGACCAGAAAGTAAGTGGTGTTACTTTTTCTTCAATCATCAGAGCTTATAAATGAAACCTCCTCAGTATCTAACCTTGAAATTGCTATAAATGATTTGCAGAGATGGACGAGAATGTCAATCTTGAACACTGCAGGTTCATCCAAGTTTAGCAGTGATCGGACGATCCACGAATATGCCGAAGACATATGGAATATTAAACAAGTGGAACTTCCATGAGCTAGCCTTGACTACTAGTCTACCTTAAGAACTCTTTTGTATGTTTTTTTCTACTTCCCAAGTTTCCAGTGTATCCAGGTAAATAAGGAAATCATATGTAATGATATGCAACACAATGTTCCTTCCCGTTAGTATCTTTTAAATTCAATCAACTCCTCCTGAGAGACTTGTTGCTTCTGATGAAGTGTTTGCGGGCCACCTAGAGCCTGAGAACACCTGTAACTCTTTCCACATACTTAGAATTTAGAGCTGGAGTTACTCCGTTGTTTTCTCTGCATTTCACTTCTCAAAGGAGAAGGCAATGCTTGGGCAACAACATCACTGCAAGTCAGGGGCGAAGCCACCTTACGTACTATGGGTGCATGTGCACCCCTAATAATATTTATGTTTTGAATATGTAAATCATTAATGATTTTGGTAGATCGCATGGTAAAACTTAGGTTGTGCACCCCCAATAATTCATGTTCGAATCCTTCTTATGTCTTCTTTTCTTTTATTATTACTAGTGCACTTCACTGAAACCTTGTCTTGTGCTCAACACAATGTTCATTCACGTTAGTATCTCTAAATAACTTTTCCTGAGAAAATCTTAGACAAAACCGAACCGGTTAATAAGGAAACCAGAAGCAAACCAATTTCCTATACATTAATTGGGGCACACCTGAGCTGTTAATTTTCTTGGATGAGATCAAAACAAGTTTAAAGAATGCAAATTTGGTAATTATCTTGTTCTTAAAAGCACACAGCCTAAACAGAAACTGGATCCATATTCAGAATCACCACTCAATAATGTGCATGTGACACAATAATGTGGAATGTAAATAACGTGGAATGCGTTATTCGTTCAATTCCACACAAAAAAAAATTAACATTTGCTTTGAAAGAAATAAAATACCAATTCCATAAATTTCACAGAAAAGTAAACAAAATTCAAAGGAAACTATTGCACTAAATTTTTTTATAAGTAATGAATGTAATAGTTTTATTACATTTTTCTTCATATTACATTTTTCTTATTCCATTTCTTTTTATCCACTAATTCCCTTACAGGTTTGCTATTTACCATTTTTTAAAAAGTTAAGAGTATAAGAAAATAAATGTCTAAAATGTTATACATAAATCTATTTCCATATTCGATAAGAAACGTACCCAGTATCACATACTCAGTAAGGAAATAACAATATTCAGAATTGAATGTGCAGAAACGGTTTCAAAACGTCTTCCTTAATTTGATATTAATAGTTAATGCCCGGACTGGCTGACAAAAAAAAAAAAAAAGTTAATGCCCGGACTCTAACATTCTGCAATCTTGCCAAAATTTATGCTAATTACCATATTTAATTCCCTTAAACGATCACGTTAACGGTTCATATCCTTCTATAAATAATCATTCTTCTTTGTGAGTATAATTGTAAATTAAGTCAAAGAAAACAAACAAACATTCAAACATGAATCGATCAATGTCTTTTGTCATGTTGCTGGCGATTCTTGTCTCTGTGGCTGACGCTGCATGGGAAGACGCTCACGCTACGTTTTACGGCGACATTAGCGGCAAAGAAACCATGCGTTAGTAGTTTTTACGTTGTTACTGATTAGTACTATATCTTGTTAACTTCCAATATAATTGTCTAGTTAGTAATACATGTAGACTACGAATCTTGTAAATCATTGGCTTTTTAATGAAAAGTATAATAGTATATAATGTTTTTTAATGTTATGGCGTGACAGAAGGAGCATGTGGTTATGGAGATCTATTCCAAGAAGGTTATGGGTTAGAAACGGCGGCGCTAAGCACGGCGCTCTTCAACAACGGCCAAACATGCGGTGCTTGTTTCGAGCTAACGTGTGTAAACTCACAATGGTGTAAACAAAACGCCGGTGCAATCAGAATCACAGCAACCAACTTCTGCCCACCCAACTACACCCCACCGGTTGATATCCATTGGTGCAACCCTCCTAACAAGCACTTCGATCTATCCATGAAGATGTTCACTTCCATCGCCGAGTACAAAAGTGGGATCGTTCCGGTGAAGTTCAGGAGAGTGAAGTGTCAGAAGAGAGGTGGTGTGAGGTTTGAGATTAAGGGAAACCCTAATTTCATTATGGTGTTGGTGTATAACGTTGGAGGAGCTGGAGATGTTAACAGCCTGGCTATTAAGGGGCATAAGAGTAACTGGATCTCTATGAAGAGGAACTGGGGGCAGAATTGGAACACTGGTGTGGGTTTGGTCGGACAAAGACTCTCGTTTACGGTGAAGACCAGTGATGGTAGGAGCTTGACGTTCTATGATGTTGCGTCGGAGTCTTGGGGGTTCGGTCAAACTTTTGAAGCGAAATCAAACTTTTATTAGATTACCTTAACTTTCTTTTTTCAGATTATGTTAGTTTCTTGAGTTTTTGTTAGAAGCTACTATTTCGTAGTACTACTATAATAAAATCATTAGTTTCATAAGATATTGTTTTTATTGATGAATGAATTATTGTCCTAGCAATGAAACATATTAACTGTCTCAAATTTTAAATGTTAATCTTAAGAACATCTATATATTATTAAAACTCAAGTACAAAATTAGAGTGTTTGGAGACTTGAATAGGACTATTAAAAAATTTTGGCGTGTTTGGAAACATGGATTGTAATCTTTTAAAAAAAATTAATTTTGTTTGGAAACAATAATAGTAGTATTAAGATATAAAGTAATGGACTTATGTTATTAAGAAAAATTGAAAGTACATCATATTATAATAAACTATCTATCTGGGCCAGTTTTAAAATATACGAAAATGGATCAATCTAATTGCCTAAAACTTTTTTTTTCTAAACTAACCATAAAACAAAATTTAAACTTTATATACATATTTCAAATCAAAATAATAATTCAAAGTTGATTTATATCAAAAATTGATTCAAAAATATACATATATTCAAAAATGGATTTTTACTAAACTATTTTTCAATAACCATTATAAAAAAATCTTGTCAATATATATAAGAAAAATACAATACAAAGCCCAATTTGAAATACCAACTCAAATTATGGTTTTTATATTTCATATTAAGTTTTAAAAACATAATATATGTAATTATTTATATGATGGTACATATAAAACACTATTAATTATATGATTACGTATATGATGATACGTATAAAATATGATTAATTATATGATGACAATATACTATATATAATAATGACTAGGGATGGGCTTTCGAGTACCCATACGGGTTTGGTTCTGATCGGTTTGCGTTTCAGGTTTTCGGGTCAAAGATTTCAGCCCTATTAGGATGTTTCTAAATTTTGGTTTGAGTTCGAATCGGATCTTTGCGCGTTTGGTTCAGGTTTGGATAATCCATTTAAATTATTTTTAAAGTTTTAAATCATTATATATTTTAAATTTCTCAAAAACTATAAATAAAATAATATATTACCTATAAATTTGAATAACATATGTCAGAATACATAAGCTTAACATATCAATTGGCTTGATTTAAAATTTTGGATATGGAATCAATAATTATTTGAAGTATTTTTGGTTATTTGAGTATACTTTAACTATTTCAGATATTTACTTTTCACTATCTATATATATTTTCAAGTATTTAAACCAATTTAAAAGTATCATTCTTGATGTTTCATATACGTTAAATCTAAAAATAATTAATATATATAAGTATATAAATCTATTTTTAGATAAATTCGGGTACCCGAATACTTCGGTTCGGATCAGATTCGGTTATCTAAATAACAAAATTTTGAATAATTTGAATATTTAATCAATTTATGTTCGAGTTTGGTACTATATTTTCGGATCGATATCGGTTCTGTTCCTCGGATTCATTTTACCAAACCCTAATAATTACGTGAAAAAAAAATATCAACATATTTTTCAAAATATGCATGCGCGGGTCAAAGTCTAGTCTATAAATTAATACTAGATAAATTAATAATTTATATAAATTAATAAATTTCGTCAGTTCCAATTTGGATCGGTACAAAGTTTGACACAAATCGATAAAACAATAAGATAATTTATATGTATATGTATTTTATATAAATAAAAATTTATTATTATATTATTTATTTTATATTCACAATAGAATTATATTTATATTTTTGATGAGATTTAGTAATATTATATCTAAAACCACATTTAAGCTCTATGCAATATATATATTATATACACCAAATAATATAATAAAATTAATATAAATGTCAAATTTCAAAAAATAACAATTAAAGTCTATACATTAAAATCATTTTTTTCTTATCTTACAATAAATATATCTTAAAATAAGAAATTTAACTAAGGAAATTTTTGTAAATTAATATTTTTATAAATTAATAAAATTTCAAAATTAATAAAATTTTAAAATTCCAACACTATTAATTTATAGAGGTTCTATTGTACATCACAAGTTTTATAATCTTAAAATTTTAGTAAATTATAATATGCATACACCACAAAAATATTATTTCTTTTAAAACATACCAACGACAAAGATTTTAAATAGCAAAGGCATGAGCATTCTCAATCAACTGTTCAACGGGAACATCAGCTAGGCTTTCGTCTTTGTGATTACCAAATAGAAAAGCTGATGCTGATGGATACATGTTTGATCCCATCCCAAGCCTATGTCGAGTCTATTTGGCAATAGCAAGTTGATCCCCTATAAAAAAAACTAATATTACATAAGATTAAAGCCAAAAATAGAAGTAAATAGACAGATATTAACCAGTGATCATCTTTATGTTGATATTGTATTATGGTATCATGTCTTGGAGGATCAAACCAAGGCAACACACCAACGAATTCACATGGACCACCAAAGCTTTTTTTAATATCATCAAAAGAAAAAGGTTTTAAAGGTTAAATTATTAAAGAGAAGAAACAGTATTCTAAATTTCCAACCATAACAGCATCGATAACATCTTCTTTTCTCAATGTTTTTGAGACTACATAAAATTACAATATGAAACAGAGCTTATAACCAATTAAAACAATACCAATATATCCTGGAAAATTAACTGAATATAAAATACATCAATTTTCTTGAAGAACAAAAAAAATTGAACTCTGGATAAGATCAGACTCACACGATCGATCTGCTGTTTCAAAGAAAAAAAGATTGTTATTGGTTCTTACCTTTGTCCGTATTTGAGATCATTTGCCTTTAATTTCCTTTCATGAAGCTTTGATATTGCCGATTGTGTTGTATCTGCAAAAAAAAATAACTCATGAGTGGCGTTAGGTCGTATTCATAATCTGACCGGAGAATGCAAAGCGGCGTCGTAGCAGGAGACTGCCGTTGAGATTGGAAGAAGAAAGGAAATCTTATGGTTTAATGAGACCATGATAAGCTGATTTAAAGCTTCAGGAGACAATACCATTAAGTCCTAAAGAATCTTGATCGACAGACGTTTTGGAAAGAGAGAACGATTAGAGCATCATTATCCTAAAACCTCTCGAAGGATCTCTTAATTAATTTTTAATAGTTTTTAAAGTGAGTTAAGAGATTCCTGAAAGAGATTTGAACATTTAAATGATTTATTGCAAGTCTCTTAATTATGAGTTCTTGAAAAAAAAGATTTGAACAAAACAAGAGTGATTATGTCAGAATCAACCATCTCACATTTGAGCCTGTTTATGATCTAACCAAAATCCCAATCACAAATTTGTTTATTTCTTTACAAAATTCAAAATCATCTCAGAGTTATTAAGAAACAGAAGAAAGCAAAGTATTCAAAATCATCAATCGGTCTTGAAGAATCAGTTTTTGTGCAGCTTTGTTACTCTTCAGCGGCAATGACACTGATCTCGCCTCTCTCAAGCAAGTCATAGAAAGCTCTGGTTTTCCTCTGTTTGTTCCAATGGTGCATCTTCCAAAGACCACCAGCAGCTAAACCGATGATTAGCTCCTTCACAACGCTTAGGACCTTTCAATGTGGCATGAGCAACCCTGTGTCCTGCCATCTCTTTCTCAACCTAATCAAACTGATACATCACAACCCCAAAAAGACCAAACATGAATCAGTAGTCTCTACAATCTTCACTAAACGGACGCAAGAAATGTAATTCACAACCAACTAAATATAGAAACATAGTATAACCCCAACGATCAAACATTATATGATAGAGACTATACAAAAAGAAAGCTAGAAATGTAATGCACAATCAATTCATATACAAGACAGAGACTGACTCTCTTCACCATCCCACGGTTCAGCATCTTCCCAGCTGCTCCAAATATTGGAGCCAAGCCCCGCCTGTGATCGGTCCTGTTTCTATAAAGCATCAAGTATAAAAAGAGAGAGACTATCTATAAAGCATACACCTTTACATGTGACACAGACTAATAACTATGATCCGTTCATGAGATAAAAGGAAGATACTTTTTGATTGAATTAACTAGATTCAGATGACAACAATGCATAAATGAAAAAAGAAAAGGAAAGTGAGAAGAAGGTTGGTCAGGTCTAGAATTGTGATCGGAAATGCCTTTGATGAGCTTTGGATTCTTCACCACGTCGCGCTTTCTCCTCTGCCCAAAACAACACACCATTCTCTCCAAAAAAATTCAATCTTTCCGGTGATCTTCCTTAAGGCGACACTAAGTAGTCTCTGTCAGCTCCTTCATCATGGCTGTACCTTTCAGGAGTTGATCTTGAACTCTTTCTCTGTCCTGAAACAACCAGAAAAACACATTCTTTATCAAAACCAACAGCAAGCAGTGAAATGGATACCAAATCAGAGCATAAAAACAATGACTTTGAAGTTTATATTTCTTCTTCTTCTTCTGATCTACTGGAGACAATGAAATAGAGGTGACCAGTGGTGGTTATGACGAGCGTGGCGGTGGTGGTTGCGACTCCGGTGAAGACGAATCTCAGAAGCGATGGTGGCGGTGACTGAGGGCTTTAGTAGAGGAGGAGGTGAGAAAGTATCTGAGAGGTTGGCGATGTCTTTGCTTTTTTCAGAGAAACAATCAATTGGGAGAGACACAGAGAGGAAGAGATAGAGACAGGGAGCAGAGCCGGTCCTGACTTTTTGGTGGCTAGAAGCGAGAAAAAAAAAAAAAGTTGGTTCAAAATTTTTTTTTCAACTGATTGTTTTTAAATAACTAAATAAAAAGTGTTAAACAAAAACATTTAAAAACATGAAAACCAATACATTACTCCTGAAATATGATTCTTCTTGCATTTCTTCCTGCAAACTCATTCATCAAGTTTGTATAATCAAGCTTTTCAGCCATATCCCTTTCAATCGATAACATTGACAATCCATTAAGCCTCTCTTGTGACATACTCGACCGTAGATACGATTTTATGAGTTTCAGCTTTGAAAAACTTCTCTCTGCTGAGGCAACGGAAACAGGAATTGTCATCATTATACGATATGCTGTCCATGTGTTTGGATAACAACTTTCCCTCCTTTTCAAAAACTCCAATATTCCAGCAGCCTTCGTAATACCTTCAGGCAAACCCCCTCTCAAAAGCTTCAGCTCCAAAAACAAATCATCACCATCAATATCAGAATAATTACCATGCTTCAGAAAAACTTCAAGGTTAGCACAAGAAACCATCAGCTTGTCATCTTCAGCTAGCTTCAGTTTTTTGAAGTCGAATAAGAATCCAAAAGTCTTTTCATAACCTTGAAGTTGATCAAACCTTGTCTCCAGAGAAACCAAACCTTGATCCACAATTTTGATGAAGTAGTTGATCCTAAAATCTTCTTCAGGTGTTAGCACCACAACTTCTCCAACTTTATCTGACTCTTCCCCATAAAACTGTTTTCTTTTAGTAGGACGTTTTGCTTTTTTAGAGAACATAAGATCAATTTCCATTTCAGTAGCAATCCTTTCAGCTTCTCTCTTGGCTTTTTGAAAGCCTGTTTCTCTATAATCCTTAAAAAAAGAAACAAGTCCTTTCACTTGAGCAATAGCAATATCAATATCCATATCTTCTGACTGCAGGATCTTGCTTACTTTGTTAACAACAAACAAAAGCTCATACCAAATAATCATTCCAAACACAAACTCAAAGTTTCCAATTCCGTGGGTATCACTCATGGCAAGAGACTAAGCCTCACTTCTTGTTTTCGGATTGTCACTATTATCTGCCAAGTAAAACAGTGCTTCTCGTATCTTAGGAGCTTGAAACCGTATTGCTTTGATACTGTTGATGCGACTCTCCCAACGAGTTTGTGAAAATGGCTTAACTGTAATACCATTCACAATCTCCTTAAAAATATCACAATTGTTTGTTGAAGAGGAAAACAAACAGTAGATGCGTTGAACAACACCAAAAAATAATACTGCTATGTCTGACGAGCAAGCAATATCTGAAAGCGCAAGATTCAAACTATGGCAACCACACGGTGTGTAAACTGCTCGTGGATTAATTTCCAGCAATCTCTTTTGTACTCCTTTATGTTTACCTTTCATGTTTGACCCATTATCATAGCCTTGCCCTCTAATGTCATCAATACTCAATCCCAAATCAGCCAATACATCCTGAAGGGTGCCAAAAAGACCTTCACCAGTTTTGTCTTTAATTACCAAAAATGTCAAAAAGAACTCTTCGATCTTTGGTGAGGTCTCAGAAATATCTACACATCGGATGACCAGGGACATCTGTTCTGTGTTGCTGATATCAGGAGTACAATCAAGAATAACTGAATAGTATTTTGCACAACGGATCTTCTTTAAGATCATTTTTTTGATCTCACTCCCAAGCATCTCTATCAACTCATTCTGAATTTTGTAACTCAGATAATGATAACGAGTTTCATGTGTTTCAATTCGTCTAATGTGCTCTTTCATCACTTCATCAAAATCTGCAAATACTTCAATCATACCCAAGAAATTTCCATTGCCAGCAACACGAATCTTATCACTCCTTCCACGAAATGCCATATTCTGTTTAGCAAGGCCTTTCACCAGTGCAACTATCCTCAACAATACATCTCTCCAGTATTGTTTCTCTTTGTTAACCTCTTCTTGAATATGTTTGTCAATGGTCTGATTCGTCTTTAGTCTCACTTCTAGCTCTATCCATTGAGTCATGCATATGATATGCTTATGACTTTTTTCATGCTCCTTTAGCATTTTTGAAAGATTTCTCCAATCATTGTATCCACTGGTTGCAATCTGACTAGCATTTCTGTCTTGGGTGAACAGTTTACAACAGAAACAAAAGACCTTATCTTTTACTTTGGAGTAAACTAACCATTGTCTATCTTGCTTCTCTCCATTTCTTATTTCTCTTGTATAAGAAGAATGAGAAAAACATCTACCAACATGATCTCTTGGAAAATGATAATCAATCGGTAGCCGCATTGTTGGACCTTTCTCAACAAGAAAATCTCTCATTCTGTTATCAACTTTTTTCCAGTTTCCAGGATCATCGACATCTCCACTTATCTGATATTCTTTAACACCATCCATTTTCTCTTCTTCGTCCTTATTCCCAGTCTCTCTTTTGCTTTCACTACCACCACCACCGTCACTCTTATTATTATTCATGTTCTGAGTCATATCCAAATTCTCTTCGTCCTCATCAGTGTGTATAATATCATCCTCCACATCTTCTATAGTCTCATCTTCTAAAACCTCATCAAGTTTAGGAGTTTCAGTTATTGTAACGTACCTTAACATTGAATTGGCTTGAGATTTTATTAATGCTTCTTGTCTTTTCTTTAATCTTTCTTTTTCAGCACCTCCCATCTCTCTTCTAATTCTTTTAGGACCCATCTTTCTGCAAAGATTAAAAAATCAATGGCTATGCTATAAATAAACACATATATATAATCATGAGTAGAGATATATACATATATATATATACACGCAGATAGAAAATATGAAACCAAAAGAATTATATTACTATATAATTGACTACTTTTCCACAGAACGTCAACTCTAATATATGTATTTAACTCTACAACACCAAAAGAAGTTGACAAGTTTTAAAGGTAACAAACAAAATTGTATTACATAAGTATGAAATAGTGAATTTACCACGTTGGATCAAGAAGAAGAGGACTAGAGGAGATGACAATTCAGTTTACAATTGCAGAAGAAAATAAGCAACGATTCAAGTAATAGGATTATAGGAATTAGGAAGATGATATCAATTAAGGATATGTTCAGACTTTAGAGCTTTACGGCAGCAGTAACTAAAAAAAAAAGTGATTAATTTTAGGTTTAATGAGAATTTCCTTTTCGTTTACTTAATTTAACTTTATGTAAAGTAAAAAAAAAAACTTATTGTGGCTTCAGCGGATCGAACCCGAGACCAGCCACATTTAAATGTTAACACTAAGCCACCATACCACAAAGACACTTACGAAAATGTGGCCGAAATATTTTTATAAATTTGTCGGCCGGAAGCCAGTGCTTGATGGGCTTGGCCCAAGGGCCGGCTCTGCAGGGAGAAGTAGACAAGAGACCGTTCTTCTTACTCCTAATCACGAGATGTTTCTTGTGTTAATTGTAATTTCTTTTTTCTTTTTACTTAAAATTATATATTAAGAGTATTAAAAAAAAAATAAGAACCCCTAAATGGGTCTTTGGGATAATCATGCTCTAAGAACGTATAATAGTGTTCTTAGGATGGAAAATGAGTTCAACAATTACCGGACTGTCATATTAATGTAGCCAATACACACAAATACAAAAGAACGTAAATATTTTTTAAATGACATGGCTTACATATAAATGAGTTGTCAATTTGATTGGTTGGGAAATTTTGGATGATGTAGACACTCTCAAAATTTTAGCTCACCCATTTTTAGTATTGTAATATATATAAGAATTAGCACAATTGTTCAGATTCACATAAATATCCAGATTTTTTTTTTTTAAAGAATATCATTGAAATTATGTGTCAGCCCTCAACACTCGTCTTCCTCGTTCTATCAATCATTGCGATCGACTACCTTCCTCTTGCAAGTGCCAGAGTAAGAAACCTCAACTATGCGGCGTTTTGTGTGATATCTATATCAGCCACAGATGCACAAATGCAATCTAATATAGATTGGGTGTGTAGCCAGAAATTTGATTGTACGCCAATCAATCCCGGTGGGCCCTGCTTTGAACCAAATAATCTTAGAAGCCATGCATCGTTTGTGATGAATAGGTATTACCAGAAAAACGGACGTGAAGAAGAAGCATGCGATTTCAGTAATACCGGTAGGTTCATTAATAGTGATCCAAGCTATGGTGATTGTGTGTATGATTATTAATGAAAAATAAAGTATTTCGTCATTCAGAATTTCATATTTAGTCAATATATTTAAATTAATGACTTCATTATTGGGTTCAACATGTTTTGGATTCTCGCAGTGGCTGCAACTAGAAATCTTTTTTTTTTGTATGATAAATCTATTCGAAATGCATTATTCAATTGTATATCATGTAAAACTAACCAGTTACAACAAATAACATGAAATTATTACATCTCGTTCCTTTTTGGATGGAAAAATAAAATAAAGAGAAAATTACCTACAATAACCTATCTTTTTACAAAAATTGTTTGAATAACTCATAAAATTTAAGATTACTCAGGTAACCTACTAATCATCAAAATAATTCCGTAATTCCTAAACTACCCTTTTATAACTTGTCCATAATATTGTTTTAATCAATTAATTATTTTAATATTAATTATCTCATTAATCATTTATTGTAAAATAAGGAAAGTTAAGATATACAAGAATATTGACTCTAAATCATATAAATTTCAGCGACAAAATTCTAGTAATTCACCAATTTTATCGACAAAATCTATTTTCTTGTCTTCCTGTTGCTGCACCAATTCTATCGGCAAAAATACTTTGTAACCGTGAATCTCATATCGTGAGCGAGGCGTGGTTTTAAAACCAGGTTAGTAATATCGTTCTCTAATTTTACCTTCACTCTCAGCCAATGACTATGTCGTAAATCTTCCTATAGTTATATTTGAGCATGTGTACAAGATTGTTTTCTTTTATTATCTTGAGAGTCTTTAGTTAAAGTTGAATATTCTTTGCTAGAGTTTTTTTTTTATTTAATCTATTAGACTCATATTTTTTTTTAGGAAGTCAATTCAAACAAATGTGGATTTATGATTTCCATTACGGTTGTTTTCACTTGGTTGTGAGCCAAAGCCCAAGAAAAGTATCAACCACCATAGTTAGACTGAGTTTTTAGAAGATGTGGAAAATGCTGTTAGAGAAGAAGTGTGGAACATTGTCTGTGGTTCACCTCTTGGAGTAATTATATAGTTTGTAGAAAATAAATTCACTTGGTCGTCTAAGGTCGTCGAGCATCTTCTTGTGAACCAACTTGTTTGCAAGAAAAAAGCATTAGATGTGGTGCTTGTTTGGAAATACACAGGCTCGGTTCTCTTTGTCAGAGTTCGAAAACATAACTGCTTTGAACTGTGCACCTTTTGTTGAGAATGAAGATGTCGTTGAAACAAAGGTGCATAAAGGATTGTGGAAGAAGTTAAAGTAAAGAGGAAAAGCCCATGCAAGAAAGAGTTGAGAGGAGCCTTGGAAGATGTTTTTTCTTGGTCAACAGAAGACAAAATCCGTTTTACTTATTTGTCTATTTTAGCAACTATTATCATAGGTGAAGATGATAAAAAGGAGCTTCCGCTTGAAATAATGGATTTGTGTTGATCAGAAATTATCGCCAACTCTCGGTGGTCACCGTAAACCAAACGCTACTGAATTAGCAACCACTTCCATGAAGAATATGTTTCAGAATCTACAATCCCAAAAGCAAGAGGAAATATCTCACCATTTCCATCTTGTGAAGCTGCAACTAGCAAAACACCTTTGAATTTTCCTTTCAAATGAGCTCCATCCACTACAATCACGTTTCTTATAAACTGGAAACCTCTGATACATGCATCAAATGCAATGAACAAGTACTTAAACCTATCTTTCTCGTCGCAAACAAGTTTAGTAATTGTACATGGATTTGTCGCCTCAATCTTCTGTAAATATAAAGGCAAATCCTCATACCCACTCTCCCATGTACCTCTTTCTAGCTCACGGGCATGAACTAACGCTTTGTATGACTTCCAGTAATCAATATCAGTACCATAAATAGCCTTTATCACGTCCATGATGTGATCGGTCTAATCCCTAGACCGATTTCCCCAAATTTTCCTAAATACAACTCTCCAATACATTTCGATGTAGCTTGTCGATGACGAGAAGATCTTTCTGTAGCAGAACATGTATGAATGTCTATGTACTTTCTCACATTAAACTCCAAATATGATTTAATTGTTGATGCACGAATCTTCCAAGAACAACCAGGAACAAAGCATTTGAGCACCAACAAAGATTTTGTTGATTTATAAGTTGTATAATCAAAATTTTGAAAAATCGTGATCATACGCAACTTATGTTGTAACTCCTTCTTGGTGCTACATATTTGCCCCACAGTTATACGCTCTAAAGTCTGGACAATATTTTGTGTACCTATGAAGTCACCAACCATTTCATCATCTTCAGTCTCTCCATCTAAAGACATCTTTGAATCAAATCCAGAACTACCACTTGTAGAACCAAAACAATTTCCATCTTCACTAATTTCATCAAACATACCACTTTGGACCTCTTCTTCACCATATCTATATGGTGCACCACTTTGTGCCTCGTCTTCACCAAATCCAAATGCAACATTGTTCTGTTTATCTTCACTGCCTCTTTCAATAGTACCACTTTTTTCTGTATCCTCAGTATTTTCATTAAGAGTTTCACTTTTTTCTTCATCCTCACAACTTTTATATAGATTGCCACTCATTTTTTTCAACTATGAGATTACCTGCAAAATCAATATACTATATAATTAGAATCAGAGTAATATAGAGAATGATCGTCAACTAATGTTCAAAAATGAATATAATATGGAAAACACAAAGGTTTCGATTATCAGCAAGTCTGCCAATAATAGGTAGACTTTACAATTATCAGACAATCTACCCAGAAAAGTAGGCTATTTATTCGAGTCCACTATTATTTCGCAGACGAATTGAAGGTCTGCCAAGAAAAGGTCTGTCATTTTTCAGCAGATAACAAACTAGTCTAGTAGTTTAGATTTTCATGTCAGCACAAAAATGTAGCCATCAGACGAGTCTACCAATTAGTCCACCAGTAAATATAAATCAGTCATATTGGCAGTTGAAGTCTACTAATATGTTGCAGACAAAATAAAAGTCTACCAAATTACAATTTGTAGTCTGCTGTTCTGTGTAGACATTACTCTAATCTGCCAATTATTATCAGAAAACAAACCAATCTACCAATTTGAACTGTCATGTCTATGAAGATATGTAGACATTTACGAAAGTCTACCTTATGTTCGTAGACAAAATATAAGTCCACCAGTTTGGGAGTTGTTGTCTACCATAATATGTAGACACCCTACTCTCCCATAGCCTATATATATGTCTTCCATGTCATTTTAAATCGACTATAAACATCTAGACTTTACAGCAACCTGTCAACTATCAGTGGACAAAATGTATGTCTACCAACTCAAATTTCTACTCTCACCAATATTTGACAGAATTGATGTTTGTCTTCATCTACTACGTTTGTAAATTGGTTTCAGTTACCTGGATTTTAAATATGCTGAATCATGAAGTTCCTTTGGTAAAATTAAATAAATAGTTCTACAAATCAAAATTAATCAAAGAAAATATTAAGAACAGAACATGCATAACCTAGTTAGATATGGATTGTATATAATTGCTGTTTAAATAAAAAGACTATAACTTACCAGTTTCACAATAATGATGCCAAAGTTGTCTGATCTTGAAAAGCTTGATGTTAAATTTTGAACTTCTCATACATGGCTTGTGAAAAAGAAGATGAATGCGTCAACAATGGTGTTTTTTCCATAAATTAATATTTCCTTTTTTAAAATACATGTTTCCTTTTATTTAATTATTATTAGTTTTGTTTTAAATTTACTGTATATTAATGATCTATTTCCTTCTTAAAACGATTTTTAAAATCTTGATTCAATCATGTGATCAAGGGCAATATAAGAATTTATCTTTCAAAAATCTTAACAAATATTTTATAGGTTATTTTAGAAATTTTATATATTTGTAAGGTTACGGTGGCTAATGTCCCTAAAATAAATTATTTTCAAAATTATATCACTTCCTAAATTTAGATGAATGGACATGATTAACTATTTTATTTATAACATATCCACCAAAATTAAATAATAACTGTACAAACACTAACATAAATTTTACCTTATACGATACATCTTTTAACAAAACAAATATGAATAATGCATGTGTAGTTATTTATCTAATCTATTAAAAGGGGAGTACAAATTTGAAATAATCCTGAATTTTTCTAAAGAATTACAAGAGATTGCCACTGGCATTAAACACAGTCGTTTTACCTTATTAATAACAAGCGACTCAAATTTGATCCTTGTTATTTCAACTCGACATAATCAGTCACAACCAAATATTTCGGTCGGTTGGGCTTTTTTTTTAACGCTGGATAATTATGCTATTACAAACTATGAGAAATATTACAGACGATTCTACAGCCGACAATTCTATCTGCCTTATTAGAATTCACGTCTAACTGCATTACCTGAGCCGCCCTATCGGATCCACGCTTGAAGGTATTCCTAGTGCCATGCTGCAGATCTATGAAAACGCTTATTTAAGTACATAAATATTCAAATGATCTATTTAAAGTATATATTCGATAAGTATTTCCAAAATCTTTTAGTTTCAGTATATATGGTATATTCAGAGAATTTACTACAAATATACGTAAATTAAATGAAATATATTGTTTTTGTCAACCTTATATCATACTAACATATACTAGCTTTAATATTATTTTCCTAAAATCACGTGATATCTTACTTATTATCCTTCATATATCTCAACTACAATCTAATATTTGTGATTTAGTTTAAAAAAACATAAGCTTTACGTGATAGATACCCTAATATCTTAGCATGAATCTATAAATAAGGTCGACACATAGCTCGACTTCTGCAGTACTAAACAGAGTCAAAATGTCTTCAAATAAGAGCGTCTCATTACTCAAACTTGTCAAGCATTTAAAAGTGGTTGAGAAACTTTTCGTTGATTTCTGATGTATGGGGAAAGTTTTTCACAAATTGAATTTACTGCTGAAATTAGGGGTGTTCAATCCGGATATCGGTTCGGTTTTTTCAGTTTTTCAGCATTTCGGTTAGTAAAATGCAATTACCATTTTAAATTCATATTTACTTCGGTCGGTTCGGTTTATATACCGTCGGTTTTCGGTTTATTCGGTTTTATACCAAAAAACATAATTCTTTATTTTGGGATCATATTATATGAATTTTAGAGTCATGTTGTCAACACATTCATTTATTAAAAAAATTTTATAAGTTTAAATAAAAGAACAAAAATAAAAATGTTTCTATCATCTAATAAAATAATCAAATCTATAATTAAAATCAAAGCTCAAAATTTTGATAATAAAAATAAAAAACAAAAAATAAAACAGAAGCACGAAGCACAAAAAATAAGTTATTATATTCTTTCATATTTAGCGTTCAT
>NC_027749.1:46422983-46447231 GCF_000695525.1 Brassica oleracea var. oleracea
AATTGTTATTTAATTATAGTTCAAGTGTTTTACAAATCATGACTTTTTTATTACTGTAAAAAATATGGTAATGGTTATTAGCAAAAATATTAACCTATGATTTTCATACGTTGTTATAAAAATATATACATATTTACATGTTTCTATTTTTTTATCGGTTTTATTCAGTTTATTCGGTTTTATCGGTTATATACCGAACCATATCCAAATCCTACGGTTTTTTTAAAATCATATTCATTCGGTTTGTATGGTAGATACCAAATCCAAACCATATTATATATTTCGGTTTTGTTCGGTTCGGTTCGGTTTGCCATATTGAACAGCCCTAGCTGAAATCCAAACATAGCGCCAAGTAAGCTACTAACTTTTGTTCCAAACATAGGGCCAATTAAACTACTAACCTATGTTGTTTCTGATGTATGGGGAAAGTTCTTCAGTTTTAATCGAGAGTTGTGTTAAGTTCTTCGACCATGTATACTTTCATGAAAGCTAATGAAATATAATACTATATTAGTAGCTGGACAAAATACACAAACTTAACAGTCAAAATTTAGTGCACGAACCAATAATCAAATCTCATCATGAATTTTGCAGGAACCAATAATCTAATAAACGACTGAACCCCTGCGCTATATTAAAAAGTCATGTTGGTCTTTACTTCTTATAAAGCAATACATACAAGCAGTTAAAACTTAAAAGACAAAATTTATAAGATGAACGAAAATGGAAAAAGAAGTTCAAGTTTTAATTATACCTGTTTATTATTCAGCGTTTTCTTCAGAAACTGATACCGGGATAATTCAGTCTCCAACAGAAATTCTCTGAGTTACTGAAACAAGAATTCAAAAAATAAAGCATAAATAAGTTAGCTTATGAAGTGAATTGTATACTCCCCGTGTTTGTGGAATTCCTAAAACATTATTTTGCACTTATCTTATGAAGTGAATTGTATACTCCCCGTGTCTTAGTTCCCCAATTTTCTTCACATCTCTCTCGAATTATTCCTGCAGCTTGACAAGGCTAGAGAACGTAAACTTTTTGATCTGCCTCGGCCAAGGTCACAATCTTTGTTAAGCAGAGCATTCGCTTCATAGTTGTAATCAAGCTCACCAGAGAAAAACAAGCTTCCCCAAGTTGCAGAATCTGTTTTAGGAGATCAGCTGAAGTCATCTCCACCAGAAATCTTGAAACCATTGTCTCCCACACTCTCAGATTTTTTTTTTTTTGCTAAACTGTTAATATTCAAATTAATGAAAGAGTTAGATTTACAAAATCAGAGAGCACCACTATGGCAAAAAAAGGAAAAACATAATGGAGCTAGGAAAGATCTGAGTAGAAGATCAGTTATCGCAGCCAACTCGACATGAGAGAGGCAAAATTCTTTCGTTGTCGCTTTGCAGTGATGATGGTCCGAACGTCACGGTCAACAAGACGGAAGACTACAGCTGTGGAGAGGGATATTTGGTTATGAATGACGTTATTACGCTGTTTCCACAGATGAAAGATGATGGCTCTCAGATTAAAGACTCTGATGGCATTACACCAACCACAATAGCTGCACCAGCACTAATGGCTATTAAGGAAGATACTTCAAGGAATATTCTTTTGTGATTAACAAAAATTACATTAATCGCAATCCTTTACTGATTGGAGACAAGTCAGGTTGCAACTCAACACAATCATCACTGCCCACCGACTCATCTGCATTACGAGGTCGTAATCTTACAGCCACTCGAACTCTCCCAAGCACTGTTAAAAGAGAATATACGTCATTGAAAAAAAACATGATTCTCTTTTACAAAAACAAAGTTTTTTAAAATCTTTTTTGACTGTCCATCAAATATTGGAGAAGCAAGTAAAAGGCCAACCATAAACACAGAAACAAAAGTCCATCTTGAAAGTTGGTTAAGCTAAACTCTTCTCTGTATTACATATACATGCAAGAGAAACATCTCTCAGTTAATTGTTTAAAGATTACTTCTGCTCAATAAAAAGCTCAGTTGTTGAGAAATCAAAGAAAAGATTCACTGCCCCCCGTGGAAAAGTAAGTACCAATGCTTAACAAAAAACTATCATTTACTTTTTTTAGTTACAAGAATAAATTTTTTTGTTGGTCTTTTGCGCCAAAAACAAAATTGATGGGCCAACTTACTTTGTCAAATTCATTTATATTTTGTTTTTAGCAAAATAAATAGAAAGATAACATCTAAATTATCTTTACCGAAAATTTATAATATTTTTTAAAAAATTTTAAAATAGAACATCAGTTTATGTAAAATAATTATATTACAGTATTTCTATATTAAACTAATATTTATTACTATAATATGACGTAGTTTTGCCCTGATTTATGAATGTTAGTTATTGTTGTAAAAAAAAAATACTATTTATTACGAAAAAGCATAAAGTGGTAAAATTAAAATAAACCTATAAATTTTATAAATGTAATTTAAATAAATTATAAAAAACTTAAAATATTAAATAATTTTCATATAAATGTAATTCAAAAATTAATTGATCTAATATAAAATTATGTAATATATTTATTTGATTATGTCAATATCGAAAACCAAATAAGCAACCAACATAACTTATAAATACTTTTAAAACATGGTCAAAATGTCTAGATCAAACAACAAGATCTACATCACTTATTTATAGATCAAGCAACAATATAATCTCTATATTATTTATGAACAAAGTCAAACATATACAACACATGTACTAACCAAAAACAACTATAAATGTTATATGTTACAAAGTAAAATAACATCCGCGCGGACGCGCAGATAAAAAACTAGTTTTCAATTAAAGTTATAAACTTTATTTGAGTAGTAAAGAGTTAAATTGGATTTTTGAAATGACGACAATTTTGTATAATCAGTTATGTACTTTTTAGTGTAAGCTAGTTTAAATTTATATAATGATCAATACTATTAAAAGAGCATCATTGCTAATTTCTATCCTTAATGAAATGTTTTATAGTTACAAGTAAAAACAATACTATATCTATCTTGTTAAAACATAAATATTGTATTGGACCTAAAATTTATTTTGTAAGTTTTTAAATTAAAATTATTCTTGGGTTCACCCTAGGGAGTGAACCTATAGATTCACCAACCAATAGGATTGTGTTACTTTATATTTGAAATCTTTCAAAAAAGAAATCAAAATATTTTTAAATTATATTTTGTTTTTAAAATTAAAAAAAAAGTAAAAATAAATAAATAAATAAAAATAAATATAATTACAGAAAAAATATTTAAAAAAAATATTTTTAACGTTATTAGCAAAATACTAAACCGTAAACCTTAAATCCTAAACTCTTGGATAAACCCTAAACTCTTGGATAAATCCTAAAATCTAAATCAAAAACACTAAACCCTAAACCCTAAATCCTAAACCTTAAACCCTTGAGTGTTTTAGTGTTTAGTGTTTTTGATTTAGAGTTTAGGATTTATCCAAATGTTTAGGGTTTATCCAAAGGTGTACTATTTAGAATTTAAGGTTTGGGGATTAGGATTTAGGGTTTATGATTTAGTGTTTTGTTGATGATGTTAAAAATATTTTTCTTTTAAATATTTTTTCTGTAGCTATTACTATTTTTATATATTTATTTTTTACATTTTTATTTTAAAAACATAATATAACTTGACAATATTTTATTTTTTTAAATAAAAATATCGAATATGAAATAACACAATCCTATGGATTTCACCCTATGAGTGAACCCAAAACAGTTATAATTAAATTAATTAAGATATATAAAAAGTAGTAATATGTTCAAGACATATTTATAGTTCTTAATAATTTGATTTCTATCATTTTCTCTATCAAAATTTTGTAGAAACGTCATAATTTCATAAAATTGCAAAACAATGAACTTTAAAAATTTGGATCAAAAAGTGACAAATTATGAAACTATAACAGTCTAAATCAAACTGGATTACATATCGGTCACCCATATGTTCAATCGGTTAATTCTCGGGTTATAGTGATATTTTTAAAAACCTAAATCAAATTATCGAATCACCGGATTAATCGGTTTGACCGCGGGTTCGGGTCAAATTTAAAAACACTGATTTAAATGAAAATTATTTTAAATACAAAAAATTCTTAAAAATTAACAAAATATTTATAAAATTATTAGTAAAAAAATCATTTTAAAATATTATACGCTTGCAAAGCGCGGATCAAAATCTAGTGATGTTTTAAAGCTAACAACAAAGATTTTATTATATTACAAGCTAGACTAGATATGAAATAGTAGATTGCTTTAAAAAAATACCAATACAACAAAAATATAGAGACATGTAAGGGGCTGTTCGTTTCTCCATTCAGATGAACCATCTGGATGAAGGTGAGAGTTTTGTTCGTTTAGGCATTAAAAGTACAAGTCATCTAGATGGTTCATCTGAATGAGTTTTAAAAATTTAGTCTGATCCAAATTGGATCATCTGGATGGAGATGAGTTTGTCAAAATGGTATAATGTCTATTATACTCTCATGTAATTAACAAATTACAAACTTAAACCTAATATTATTGTCGCTCATGAAAAATGAAAACTGAAAAAACCAAAAAATGCATTTTCCCATCAAAACAACAAATTGTATTTTTTCGCCAAAACCACAAAATAGCTAAAATCGTAATTTTCTCGTAAAAATAAACTTTCTCGCCAAAATTGATTTTCTCATCAAAATCACAAAAATGCACTTTCACATCAAAAGATGTTTTTCTGCAAAAACTGTAAAACACAGTTTTCCGTCAAAACCGCAAAAATGCGTTTTCTCTCCAAAACTACAAAAACACGTTTTTCCGCAAAAATCGCAAAAACGCAGATTCTTACAAAAACTTATTTTTGTGCCAAAATCGCAAAATGTATTTTCCCACAAAAACGTAAAAATATGTTTTCCCGCCAAAACCGTAAAAATACGTTTTCTCGCCAAAACCATAAAATTATGTTTTCCCGCCAAAACCGTAATAACATGTTTTTCCGCCAAAACTGCAAAACATGTTTTCCCGCCAAAACCGCAAAACGTGTTTTCCCGCCAAAACCAGAAAAACGTGTTTTTCTGCCAAAACCATAAAAATGTGTTTTCCAACCAAAACCATAAAACGCGTTTTCCCGCCAAAACCATAAAAACACGTTTTCCTACCAAAACCATAAAACACTGTTTCCAGCCAAAACCGCAAAAACGCATTTTTCGCGAAAACTGTAAAATTATGTTTTCTCACCAAAACCGCAAAAACACGTTTTCCTGCCAAAACCGTAAAAACACGGGTTCTCGCCAAATCCATAAAAGCACATTTTCTCACCAAAACCGTAAAAACACGGCTTCTCACCAAAACCGTAAAAATGCATTTTCCTACCAAAACCGTAAAAATGCAGTTTCCTACCAAAACCGTAAAGACACGGTTTCCAGCCAAAACTGTAAAAACAAGATTTCCCACCAAAACCGTAAAAATGCATTTTCTCGTCAAACCCGTAAAAACGCACTTTCTCGTTAAAACCGCAAAAGCGCATTGCCAAAACTGTAAAATTATGTTTTCCCGCCAAAATCGTGAAAATAGTTTTTTCCGCAAATTCCACTTTGAATTTCTACTTTGAGTTGCTTAGAAGTTTATTCAAATTTGAGTTTGTATTATGAGTTTTATTTAAAGTTTGTATTATGAGTTTTATTTAAAGTTATAGTTGTAGTTAATTTTAATGCAAATTTAAATAAAAATTAATAAATTTATATAAAATAAAAATTTGTAAATGTCAAAATGCTAATTTTAAAATAATTTTAGTTTAAATATATTTTAGACTAAATAAAAAATTTAGTATAGTTAAAATTAATATCAAACATATGATTAGATCAAAACAAGGGTAAATTTGTAATTGGTTTATTACACTCATCTGGATGAAAATGAAAAACAAGAAACGAACATAAAATTCATCCAAATGGTTCATTTAGATAGCTCATCTGGATAGAGAAACGAACAACCCTTAAAATTTGGATAAATCATCTAGATGGATCAGCTGGATGGAGATGAGAGATGGAGAAACGAAGACGCCCTAACATTATTTATTCTGCACGAGAATAAGAATGTGATTTAACCTCTTTTAAGCTTCTCAAAAAGGTTGTTTATTCAACCATATATGTAAACATAGATTCTATTAATTCTCTACTTGCGGCTAGATACATTTTCATTATATAAATAATAGAAAAAGACTGCATAAATCTTTAATCCGAGCATATATCTAATCTAAGCGATCTACTTCAATATGATAAATTCTAAAACTTCTTACGCAACTAGAGGCTTTCCCTATGTGTTAAAGTTTTGCAGCATCCCAAGATCCTATGATACCTCCTAACCTCTTGACCTTTTCTTCAGAAGCATACCATTCGGGTATAATCTTTGATGCGTAAGGGTACATATCCTTAGCAGAGCTCTTGATAGTATTCTCCACAACTTCCGCAGCGATCGCAATTTCTGCACACAAAAAAAAAAAACAAGAATTATCAGTAACTAGCCCTACCTTACAGTCCAAGTTACCTTAAACTTCTAGTTTTAAAAAAAGTAAAGAACTAAAGAAGAATTGTTTTAATCACCTCGAGTAGGTCTCCTATTGGTCTGAGATAGCTGACAGATCATGAAGATAATAGCAGCTAGAACCGACTTAGGGTTTCTCCGGATATCGAAATTCTCAGCTACTTCAACAGCTTCTCCAATGGCCTTTGTCTCTCTTTCGGTTATGTTTAGTTTAGAACAGAACCGGCGTACAAGTTCTCTTGTTTTGATAATCACCTGAGGAGCAGCACAAGAAGAAGAATCTGTCGCCTCCGCTTGATCTGACTGAAGTAGACGCCTTATAGCCATACTCGCTCTGTTTATTTCTTTCAAACTCACACCGTGAGCTACCATAGAGATCTCTTTCAACGTCCTCGAGAGATTCATCTCACGACACGCCGTTGAAACAGCGGCCGCACAGACAGCGACAAAGTGTTTCTGTCTGCTTAGTCTCTTCCTGTAGTCACCATCTAACTTGGACACAATCTCGCAAGCCCTAAACTCGACACCGCTAACAAGACCTAGATCATCCGTCATTCTCTTGATTTCTTTGCACGCTTTCACGATCATATCCTCTTCAGAGTTCCTGATGAGATTCTGCACGCGGCACAAGTCATTCTTGGAGCTGGAGGTAGTTGTGTCGATGATGGTGCCGATACCGCCGGATTTGAGAAGAGGGTTGGTGGGAGCACCGACGCGGTTAGGGTCTCGGTCGTTGCTGTTATCGTCGTTGGCGAACGTTCTCCATTCTTGGCTGTCGTCTATGTAGTGATCGGAGATGACGAGGCTACACTCTGTGCAGATTGTGTCGCCGGTTCTTATGTCGATCACCGTCTCGGTGACTCTCTTGCAGTCCAAGCAAGTGTCCATTATTCTTAGGTGTTGAGGGTTTCTTTGTTCTTGTGGGATGATTGTTTTGTTTGTTGTTATAGGATGGGTTGATACTTGAGATTTGATGTAAGTTTGTTGTTGTTTTTATAGGAGATGGTGATGGATGAGAATGGACTAAAAGGTAAATTTCCCTTTCCTAGGAGGATTTCGACGATTGTTTTTACAAGTCTACTATTAGTAAAGGAAAATTTCCTTTTTTCTAGATTCACACCGTCAAATTTATTTATTATGCATCTTTTTAATTAAAATAATATGGATTTTGGGCATGTATTTTAAATATTTAGATATTTATCCAATAAAAAGCTACTTTGCATAATAAAAAACACTAGAAATGTTTTTTCTTGCGAATTTTTCACCTCCAATATATTAGTATTACCCATGTCTCCCTATGAATATAACTCAAAAAGTTATTACATAAACATATCAAGGTAATTTACAGATGTTAGAGTACCTGTGAGTCGTTGACTGTGAGTCTGCGAGGAAGATTTATACAATGAAAACTAAAGTATCTTCCTAATTACCTTAAGAGCAGGATTATCCCAAGCTGTTAGTGGAGTTCTTATCTTAATTTTGACTTAAGGAAAAATCAAAAACACATAATAATGGAAGATACGTTTCTTAATTAGGGAAAGGAGGAGGCGGCTCTTAGTGGACACATGTCAACACATCCTTCATTCTCCTCTGCTTCTTCGTTTCTCAATCGTCTTCTCCGTCAACACGTCGGTAGGGTCTCAACTTCTGCCATCTCCGTAAGCCATGAGAAAGAGTGTGAGTTTGAACAACTTGTCTGAGTATCGGCATACAGATGACATCCCAAAGATCATCGCCGAGGATGAGAAGAACAAAACCTCCTCTGGCTACGTCTCCGCGGACGACGCTGTTCCGATATCTTCTAGCCGGGAGAGGAAACGAGGTTACTGCCGGGAGAGCACAAGCTGTTCTTGCTTGGGCCAAGTACTCTCTTTTGCACTCCAAGTGTTTGTCTTTATGCCTATGTCGTGAGAAAGTGTGAACCTTTTGGTGAATTTGTGTGAAACAGAGTACTGGAGAGTGCTTGTAAAGATGATGAAGAGCTTCGAGCTGTTCTTGGTGATAGCATAGGCAACCCTGAGCTCATGAGAAAGAAAGTAACTAACTGGTGGTTCTCTTCTTTACATGTGTTGTAGACTTTGCTACAAACGAGTTTCGTTCTCTGTTATAGTTTTCTTTCTTAATGAAGATTTGACAAACATGTTGATATGTGTCTTATGTGTTTTTTTCTAATGATTGTGAAGTTGGACATGATGTGTTTAATCATCTAGTTATGAGTTTGCTAACAGGTTATACATGCATGGTATGTTTGCAAGTTTGTTCATCATTTGCTCTGTTTTTTCTATTACTTCTCCTCATGTATTACCGATCACGCTTTCGTCTTAGTGAAGTTGAACTAGCTCGCGTTGATCTCAATTGATGAATGATAGAAAGTCTCTAATATTGATTTGTAGATTGTTGTTAGTGTATGAGACTTAACAATCAGTAGTAAGGATCATGTTTGCAATCTCCTTTAGCTTCTCATTGCAGTTTAGAGTTGTGATCACTGAGTTTTGGTTGTTGTTCATACTCGTGAATGTAGTAGTCGTGTAGAAGATCATAGAAACGCAATGGATATGTATCTAAGTAGTGATCCAGTTTATGAATGAGAAAAAGTATACGATCTTGGTTTGTAAAATGTGATCATTACGTTTGAGCACGTAATAGTAAGTACACCATGCTTGCTTTCTCATCATTATACTCAAATGATCTTCCTTTTTCTCAGTAGTTTATGTTTTTTTTTTGCTAATTTTCAGGCTACTATTGGTATTGATTTTCAGGATAGATTTCAGTGTATTGCGAGGCGAGGAAACTATGTTGCAAATGCAGGCAGCATGTATACCTTTAGCACTTACAGGGCGTGATCTTTGTGCCAGTGCAATCACTGGATCAGGTAAGTCATACTTGTTCTTGTGTATTATCAGTCACGGTCTCTTGTTTTCTTGTGTAAAGATTTGTTAAGGAGTTTTAAAGAATCAGACTGGTTGGTGATGCTTTGTGTCTATATAAACTTTTATAAACACCAAACTTTTATTCACAACACAACACAACACTCTTCTTCATTCATCACGCATCTTCTCTCATCACTCATCATCTCTCTTGAATCAACATTCTTGTTCACCCAACACTTTTGTTTTTGTTCTTAATTTTTTTTTTAAGAACACTAAAATAAGAAACTACCATTGCAGACCCAAAATCAAGGCAACACTTAACTAAAGTTCTTAATTAATTTTAATTACTAAAATAATCAATAAGAAACTCAAAATGGGGTTATGGTTTAATCATGCTCTAAGAATCTACGATGAAATTTACACATTATCCCTATATTTACTTTCCAAAAAACCCTATGGTTACTGAGGAAGACAGTGTAGAGGCTCGGATAGGATCCTTGGCATTTGCATTCTAACAACGTTTTTCAGTGGAACTACTGATCTTGTAATAATATTTTCACGGCTATGAAACTTTGACCTGAGGATTTTTCATAACATAAAACTTTCTTAGGCAAGTGAGCATAACTTAAGAAAATACGAAAAATTGAAATGTCAAAAATACTATAATGGAACTCACTATGTGCCTGTGGTATTATCAAAATCCGAGTGGCATATCAGAAAACATGCATCATTGTTAGCTTTTAAATAAAATCTTATTTTAAATGTGAAATTCTATTTTAAAAAAGTTATTGTAAATTTATTTTATAAATCAAATTTTTATTTCCTGGATATAAAAATAATTTATGATATTATTAAATAAAATAAATTAATTAATTATATATTTTCTTTAATTTTATAAATTATAAATGCAAATGTTCTTTAAAAGTTTTATATGAGAGCATTGACCGGAGAACATTTGGAGAGCATTAACATTTAGTAAATATTTCTCTAAATGCTCTTTTAACAAATATTAATTGGATAATATAGAACATAATGCTAATGCTTTATCAATCAAAGTCTAACATGCAGTGCACGGTGAATGTCCACCAATTCCATAATTTTTGGTGGATATTGTTGGAAGATTTTGAAATGTAGTTGATGCTGCAAAGTGAAGGATCATATATATCTGAATGGCCTTGTGTCTTCTTCTTAACAACATTAATTTCCAAGTTCATGCTGTGATTTTTGGGTTTGAGATAGATTATGGAATTCAGTCTTGAACTTCTTCTTGTTTAAAAGAAACTAGTATTATGTAATTGTCAAATCAAAGATGAAAAACATTACATTAGTTACTTTTTTTTTTTTGAGAAAAAGCTTTAGTTACCGTTGTTTACCGCTTAAATGAATACATAAATACACACCTTTAATAGTTGACAACTGCTTTTGTGGATGAACTCAAGGTCTTGAACGCATTTGAGAAACGAACCATTTGATGGAGCTTTAAATAAGTGTTAAGACATTTCATCACCATAATTATTAGACTTCGAGGAGTTGGTGCTTCTTGTTCTATGTCTTCCGTGCTTAAATATTTTACACAATGAATACATGTGTTAGAAATTTTCTGTGTTTTATGTGAAACTTATAATTTACCGTTTTTTTGATCTTTTAAAGGTGGAAATTTCAGTTTATTTAGATGCAAAAAGTGAAGGTAGTGGGACGATAAAGATATTGGAAAACAGTTTCACCAATAGAACTGAAAGAATTTTTAATAATGGAAGATTAAAAAATTAGACAATAATTAACTTAATCGAAAACAATACAAACACAGAAACTGTTAAAAAAAATCAAAAGAAAAGTACGGTGGACAAAGAAAGAATCATGGGTTGTGGGCTGCTTTTTTTTTTTAAACTGTTCTACGGTTTCTGTTATTTTTTTCTTTTAAGTATTAGTATATTTTTTTAAACTGTTCTACGGTTTCTGTTATTTTTTATACTATTATGTTGTTTATATATTTTTTAAAACTGTTCTAGGGTTTCCAATACTATCATACTTATCAAATTAAACCCAAAGTGTTGCCAAAAAAAAAAAAAAACCTCAATTTTAAGTAAGCTGCAAAATTTATAGATAGAGGATACCCACCAAGTTACAACTTCTTTTATGTAAATAAAGGCCAAAAAAAGGAAAATTGTAGGCCGTCCGATTTACATTCCACTCTGCGATTAGTGGAGCTTCTTCCATCTGATCGTTCATCCTTCTTCCTCTTCCTTGTAGCCGTGAAATCCTAAAGATTCCAACTTTCTATATTGAAGAAAGATGACAGACAACGGCGCTAGCGATGAGGAGGCTAGGGTTCCTCCTAGCGACTCGGGTTCACGAACGAGGCAAAGGTTACCTCTTTTCCCCTTCCTTAAAACCAATTCCAATCTCACTTATTTTTTAATCTCTACCATCTGATGCAATTTTTTCGTAAAAATCAATTAGGTAATTTTTTTTTTACTGCTGATGCGAATTGTAAATTTGGATTTTGCTGCTTTACCCAATTTGCATCCTAATTGTTGTCGAAATTGATGGGCAGGAGAAAGAGAAAGTGGGACCAGCCCGCGGAGCAGCTTGTTGCAGCTGGAGTTGTGCTTCCTCGATTAGGCAAGGTTCCTCCTGCTCCATTGTTCCAAACCCCGCTTCCAAAACTTATTCAAGTAATTCACTCTTACCCTAGCTAAGTGGTGGTTAGGCAGACGCCTCTGAAATAATCGTTTCGTTTCAAACCCAATTTGACCCCTAGACCGATTTTTACAACACTACTCTTCTCTAAACTTAGCAGTTGCATAGATGATAGATGATATGTTTAGGAGGTGGTTAGGCGTTAGTTTCCTTCAAACCTCTAGACTGATTTTTAGAATATTTGCTCTTTTAGAGCTCTTTTCTGAACTTCGCTATTGCATAGATGATTGTTTATTTGAATCATCATGTCTTTTGGTTTTTCTGTATCCGGTTTTAGATTCGTTAGAGGACTGCAACTCTTACTCTCTTTTGGGCCTCAGCTCTTCTCTTAGTTAGCTATTGCATTGATAATGTTGTTTATCTGAATCGAATAGTGTAGTTTTTTTCTCTCGTTATTACTAGTTTTACCATGTGGCTGGTACAGCTTTATCTGTTAATGTATGAGATTCCACAACCGCCCCAAATATGGTCTCTTTCTTTTATCCTTTTATCCCTGTAATGCTAACATGATGATTCATTGTATTTTTTTTTTTTTTTTTGTGGCATATCCATCCAGGATGAGTTGAATATAGCTAGAGAAATCGTTATCAACGATGCCGAGGCTTCTCTTAGGCACAAGCTTACTAAACGCTCAACTCAAGAAGAAGTAAGCGTGTGTGTGGTTTTCGGTGCATAATATTTATCCCTTCTCGTGTTTTTTAGCGTCTATTCTTCTTGCAGATTCAGAGGTCTACTGGTGCTGTCGTGATTACTAGGTTTGTCCAACATCTAACCCACGGAATTTTTATTTTTCTACAATAATCTTTTCTAATTTGGATTGATGAATTTTGTTCTTGTAGGGGCAAGTATCGTCCTCCAAATGCACCTCCTGATGGTGAAAAGCCATTATATCTTCACATCTCGGCTGCTGCCCATGTATGTTATCCTTTTTATCTTAACAGCACACTATACTTGGGGACTTAATCAGCTGATGATGTGTGTTTTACTGTGTGACCAAAGTTGCTTCTGTTTCTTTATGGAAATATATTGGTAATAGTGGTATATAATGATGGCCGAGATGTTTTTGAAATATGATATATGTCTTGCATTTGATTGGCAAAATGGTACAACGTTTATGGCTGATAAAACTCTGTATTACCGTAATCTGTGAAGCTTTATATGACCTCTGATCTTTGAAAATTTGGGCTGATTTTTAATGAGTGTATCACAACTGCAGTTAAAAGAGACTACAGAGCGAATTTTGGCAGTTGATCGTGCAGCAGCTATGATTGAGGAGATGATGAAACAGAAAACAAACTCACAGGTGGGGTTGGTTGGTTCTCAGACGGTCAAGGTAGATAGTTCAGTTTGACATTTCCTTTCTATAATTATGAAATCGGGGCAGCAATGAACTCAACTATGTTTGCAGATGCTGAACACATGCGTTTATTTGGGTTTTGAAGCTGACCCATCATCTAACGTTGCTGCTCGTATCCGTGGGCCTAACGTCAGTCTTCTTTCAATCTCGTACTACCCTTTTTTTAATTTCAAATTTACGTCAAAAGAACTGAATCTACAGTCCTATATAAAATAGTTCAGCACCTTTCCTTATTTTATAACTTAAAACTGTATAAAAGAATCAGTAGAAGTGCTTGTCTATTGCTATAGGTTCTCATCTTTGTTTTACTTTTGCATTATATTTGTTATGAATTCGAGAGGTTCTAATGTTGAAGCTCTCTCCGACATCTCCGTGCAACCGGGAGAGAACGTTTTTTTGTGTTGTTGGTGGTTGGCTTTCCTACATGCAGGATCAGTATATAAATCACATTATGAATGAAACAGGAGCAACCGTTGTACTAAGAGGGCGTGGTTCAGGGTGCCTTGAGAACCAACATGGTGAAGGTAATTTTTACCTTTGTCTCATCTTAAAGATGTTATTTATGTAATGTAATGCAGCTTCCTGTTTCTTTTTTACGCATTATTGCAGAAGCACAGCAACAATTGCATCTGTTGTTGTCTAGTAGCAACCAGAAGAGCATTGACGATGCAAAACGTTTAGCTGAGAATCTTATGGATACAATCAGTGTAGAGTTCGGGGCTTCAAGGTTCATTTTATTCTCCAGAGTATCTTCAAAATGTTGCCATAGATAATAGGCTTTCTCCCTGTTTTCATCATCTTCTCGTCTTTACTTATGGTTGTCTTGCAAAAATTTGTAGGGTTTCCTCAAGCAAGGTGTATGGTGCTGTACCACCACCACAGCAACTGCTTGCCGGAGCTCCGAGTTCTGAAACCGCGCAAAAGCCAAATTTGAGTTCATCATATGGTTTGATGACACCGCCAAATGCTGTTAATCCATATCCAGTTCCTCCAGCAACAACAACTCTGTATCCTCAGTTTCCAGTGTTGCAGCACCCTCCAGGGATCTCAAACGGTGGGCAATTGCGACCAAGTCCTGTCAGTTACTTACAACCTGCGGCTGGTGGAACTAGTTATAGTGGGTATGCCGGGATATACCCTCAAGCCACTCCACTGCAACAAGTCGCTCAAGTCCTTAAGCAATCCGTTTCTCCTGTTATCTCCACCGTGCCCCCTACTTTGTTGACAGCTGCCGCCTTATCAAAGCCAAGTGATATTCCAAGTAAGGAAACGGAAAGGCGTCCACCCCAGAAGCGAAAGTTTCAGGAGCTACCAGCTGATTGTAAAGTCACAGCAAAATCCAAAGAGGTAACATAACTTTTTCTGGAATTGCAATGGTTTTAGGGAGAAACGGATGGTTCGAAGCCCATGGTATCTTCCATAACTAAGTTATCTTGTGAGAACCTGTGTTTATGGTTGTTTGAAACTTGTGTAAGCAATAAGCAATGATCAGGTAAGTGTTTTAAATGGGAAAATGGTTAGATATTTTGGGTACTGTTGAAAAATTGTCTTCTGGAAGTTTAAAGGTTAAGTAGTATGTAAGTGTAGCTATATCTTCATAAGCATTTGTGTGTGTGAATTTTTACTGTTTATAAAAGTTTCAAACCTGATTACGAAAACTTTTTATTGGGGAATTACAATTATCGTGGAAGTCCATGGTTTCTGATACATTCTTTCAGTTTTACTTTAATAGTTTCGTCATGTGCTAACTTTTTTCCTTGCTATTCCAGGTATTTTTCTGAACTTCTAAGAAGCTAACTAGCTGATTCTGGACCCGTGGGCCATTGGTTTGAATGTTTCACAGGGTATTCTTAATATTGGAGGCACCATGTGTTTGCAGTCATCCTTGCTTCAGTTTGGCGATCAGAATCAGAACCTTTTTACTTTTAAAATGTCCTTCGAAAGTCGTGACATGTCTCCCTTGTGTGCATGATCCCATGCTGTGTTTTAAAAGGCGCATGGCGCTCTAAGGGGAGGAGGTTGGAGCCATGCGCCTTGCGCCATGGCGGTCCAAGGCGCTCGCCTTATAGATTGTACACATTCAAACATATAATAATAGTATAGAGCTACAGAGGAACTTAGAAATGCATTGATAGTTTTCCTATGTTAGAAGCATGTGTACGTGGTAGCTCTACACAATATAACTGTATGGTTATGTACAAAAGATAGTTATAGAGTAGTTCAGACAGTTAGAGTCGTGTACAATCTAATATAGTCAGCTATAGCAGTTAGTCATATACACACTAATACAGTCACGTATATACTCATTGATAAAATCCAATAACTAAAACAGAGAACTTGAAAACTAAAATCTAAATTCAGTCTCCAACCCGAAACACCTAAAACTCTATGGATCTAAGCTTCATGTTGTAAGGGTCTTTAAAGGGTTGGTCAGAGTAGTTGTTACATGGTTTTCAAGATGTTTTAAGGGTTTGGTGAAAGTAGTTTTAAATAGAAACTACAAAGCACGCTTTTGAAGCGCTTAAGGCGCATTGTAGTTAAGCCAAAGGCGCAGTATGGCGAGCGCCTTACGGACTTGGCCTCGCCTTAGAGGTCTATGGCGGTGGGACTGTCGCCTTACTGCGCCTTGCGCCTTTGCGCAAAAGGCGATCGCCTTTTTAAACACAGATCCCATGTATCTATACTTACGTACCTTGCATTTAGGTTGGCATTAGGCTTGTATCTATGGTAGAATAGGCTCATCCTCCATAAAGTTCTCGCTTGATTTAATTTTTTTTTAATCTCCAATCAGTGTTTCTAAGGCAGTCTTTGAAACCAGCTACATCGTATGATCCACTTCTGTCTTTAAGGATGTTAGTGAGCTTATCTGCATGAAGATGTTGTTTTAGTTCACTTAGGTCCTAAATAAGCTTGTAAAGGTTTAACTTTAGGGTACATCTTTGTCCTGGATTCATAAGCAAGCTTTACTCTCTATGCTTTTAAAGAATACCATCTCTTTGTATATTTGCATTATCACTATTTATCTGCCAATACAATTATCTAACATTGTAAAATGGCAATGTTATATTCCTATCATTTGTTTTGCAGCAGCCAGAGTTAGCAATGGCAGGTGAAGTTGCTCCAAAGAATATAGTTGAGCCGAGATCAAATGGAGTGCAATCACTGCCTTCACCACGTTCCATGATGCCTCCTCCTCCACCAAAGACCATCCAACCACCACCTTCGAGGGATGTGTCTCCTCCATCATCGAGAACCATGCTTCCTCCACCACCGCGATTTACACCATCAAAACAACCTCCAGCTCCAAGATTACAGGAGGACCAAATCACTATTAAGAAACCAAATCCAGTTCCAGGTATAAGACTAGAATTAACCCACTCTGTTCTTGTGTAACTTAAGCATAACATATCATCAGATTTTTGATCAGTCATCCCCTGATGTTGCAGATACTTTAATAAAACTGATGGAGTATGGAGATGATGAAGACGATGATGAAGACTAGACATTGACAGTGTAATGGTAATGATGGAACCATCTGATCTGGCAAAACAAAATTCCAGGCTATGCTTGAAACAATAGAGAAGCCTTGTCCTGATATAAAGTTATAAGACATTAGCTTACACTTGTCTTGCAACCTATTACTATGGCTGATTTTGTGATGCCCTTTTTGTTGTACCTCTTTACGATTAATACATACCATAGAGAAGCCTTTTCCAATTTATACATCCTTTTTAATTCTATTAAAAGTCGACCTTTATTTCACTAAAACATATTCATGAAATGATGAATATAAATATTACAAGGTCAAATAAATTCAATACAAACATGTGTATACCAATAACATAAAGTTTAATCACTCATCTTCTGTAAGAATTGTTCAAGGATTTAGAAGAACCAGCGAAGAGATCCAACAAAAGCTTCTCAAGATCATCAGTACTGTACTTGATATACCTCTCACTCACACTGTTCTTGTGTCTACTGTAAAACGTCCAGTACGCTTGAATCACCCACATGGACGCCTTCGTCCTCACATCTTCTCTCAGCCTCTCGTCAGAGATCAGCCACCCGGTCTGCGCCTTGTACACTTCCTCAAACGCAGTGTTGAATCCTTGAAACCTCTCCCTAGGCCGCAAGCTTCTTGAACCTGAACCTGAACCTGATCCAGAACCTGAACCTCCATCATCCTTGAGGAAAGACAGGACAGGGAGCCAGGTGGAGCGTTCGTACTCCGTCGCTTGCTGCTGAAACTTCCACGTATGTTTTCTGTTCCACTTGTCGCCAAAGATATGCTTCAGCTCGGACTTAAGCACTTTCCTTGTCATGTAATGTATGTTGTTGAGTAGAAAGATGTGCCTCAGAGAGACGTCTCTGTACAGCTTCGCTTTCTCTTCAAGGTTAGCTTCAAGAACCGATGTAATAGAGTAGAAATGCTTAGTCATCGCTAAAAACTTCTCCGGCGAAGAAGAGTTCTCGTAAGCAGACTCTTCTTCAACCACCATCGCCGGATTGATAACATCCGGCGACGGAGGTATTGAGAGATATTCCACATCATCATGCTCCATGAGAAGCGAGTCAAGAGTCTGGCTGAAGTCCGTCAACGCCATGAGGTAGTTCATGACGTAGTTAGTAAGCGGGTGGACCGCTCCTCCAGGGAAAGGATGAGAGGAAACATCAGAGGCAATAGCGCTTTTGAACTCGAGAAACGTCGCTCTCGCGCATTCCCCGAGCCTCCTCATCACTTCTCTGTACTCCCCTCTCAAGGAGGAGCCGAGCTGATTATCAGAGAAGAGTACATCAATCTCTGGTAATAGCTCGGACGCCAGCTCGTACATTTCGAGGATCCTGAGGAGTTTCTCGGGCTGCCGCGGACCGAGAGAGACAGCTTCACCGAAGTTAAGCAGCTGCATCACAGGAGCCTTCACCGTATCGACAAAACACGTCACAGACTCCTCCTCCTCCTCCCCGAAGATCTGATCGTTCAGAGACTTCTCGCTAACTAAGTACATCTGCACGATGCTTCTCATCACGCGAACCCATTTCTTGATGTTTGTATTCAACGTAGCCCAATCCATCTTCAGAACATCTTCAATGCTCAGCTTCTCGACCTCGTGGTGGTAGAGAAACTCGTCAAGAGCCTCTTTTCTAACCGTTGTACACACCTGGAGACACTCCCGGTCGTACCCCGAAGCAATCATGGTGGTGGCAATGTTCTTGAGATCTGATATAACCTCAGGTCGAACCAAATCGATTACAATCTCCTCTGAGTTTCTTCTACTGCTTCCTATGATCAGATCCTCAGTGGACGCAGCGCCGAAAGAGCCTTCTTCCAGGACAAGATCGGACCTAAAGGAAGCGTGTTCGAGCTCGAATGGTAACTTGTTCTCCGAGAGAAGATGCTTGAACTCGTCTTCAAGCCTCGCCATTGCCGTTTGGAGAACGTCGTGAGCTTTTCTCAGAGAGACCTCCTCTGTTGTTCCTCCGTCTATCAACACTCTCAGCTCGTTCACAGCGTCTAGAAACTCGTTCCCTGCTTCTGAGCCTAAGTCCCAGATCATGGTTTCGTCCACCTCGCGAGTCATGATCTTCTCGCAGACAGCGTTGAGTCGTGTCTTAATCTCATCTTCCTCGTATCTATCATCCTCAGAGTTTACCACCACCACACGAGACAGCTCTGATAAGAGACTCTCTAAAGCCTTCTTAGCGTTTCTAGTGAGGCTCTTGCCAGATCTAAGTTCATGAACGAGATAGTTTGCGGCAGTAATCAACTTCTCTTCTCTATCTACCTCAAACTCTCCCATCTCCACGACAATCACAGATAAGCTTTAAACCCTAACTCTCAGACAGCATTCAAAAAGCCTAGAAAATGGAAGAAAGGTTGAGACTTTGAAGTGGGAAGTTAGTAAAGATTCATAAAGGACAGATCTTTTGGACAAATCTGGGGAAGAAGAACAAACCCACTTTGAAGATAGCTCGAGAGCTGCCTTAACTCTGATTGAAATATTCAGACTTTCTTGTGGGAACACTAAACTTTCCAGGAAAGTCTTTTCTCTCTCTTCAAAAATTTCCTTATCTTCGTTTGTGTTTTGTTTTTGCTTTCTCTTTAATAAGACCAGACCTTTTTTTTTTTTTTGTCACTATAATAAGACCAGACCACAACAGAGGAAGGAGAAGATTCAACGGAAGAAAATGTCTACGCTGTTATTTTTATTTCTATTATTATTGTTTTTATTATCACTTTTTCAGCATATTATTGTTTTTGTCCACAATCAGTTAATTAATAGACTGATGGATTATTATTTTTTGTTAAACACACTCGGCTTCTAAACAAGTGCACAAAAAAACACAACTGGCGTTATTATGAAATAGTAATATGATGTTTTAATTAAAGAAAAGCATTTTAGTATTGAGTGATAATGCAACATTAGTGGTGTTATCATGTAATCGTGCCGATTCAAATGAAAACAGGCAAGTTGAGGACCGGAATATTTCTATAGGAAAAACAACATATTAATTTCGTGGTCCAAGGGTCTGGAGGACTGAAGCCGCTACTCTCACAACTTGATCGTTGTAGGTTTCACATTGTAATAAAATACTACAACTTAATACGTGCTTCCGCACAGATGTTTGATTTAAGTTATACTCAATGTAAACTCATAAACCGATGTTTTACTAAAAAAATCCATGTATATTTTTTTATGTTTTGTAGTTTATATATAGAGTAGAATATAATATTTTATAATATGGATGTTTGATAATAATTTTTTTATTTGTACGTAATATTTTATTATAAATTTTGCAACTTAATGAAATTTGATGTAATATAGAATAAATGTTATCTTTCTTTAATACAAAAATTTAGTTAATATTTGTACAATATTAATAATGGTTAATATATAAATATCAATTTGGTTAGATAAACTTCAGAATTGTAATTAGTTAATTTAAATTGATTTTAAGCGTAATGGCAAAATTTGTAAATTAAAAAAAATACAAAAAGTATTTAGTTTATTGTAAATGTAATGATTAAATGTGTATATAAAAAATAATAATAAAAATACTGCTATTTACATTTCTAAACAATTTTCATTTATTAATGTTTTTAAATAGTACCAAAAAATATTCTAGTTTTAATAATATATATTTGATTACTCATAACGTGGGCAGAAATTAAAGATGGTTACAAATTTATTAAGTTTAAGATTGAGGTTGAATTTGTGGCTATGTATCAGCTTGTGGAGAAATAAATGTTTACTGAAACTTTACCTTATCACACACGCATATGATATTTCAGGTACTTTAGTCAAAAGAAAAAATATATCTTGGTTGACTTTTGTAAGTCAAGTCCATAAAAATAATGTGTAGTATTTAAGACTTTTAATAAACTGAGTAAAATATATCAAGATACATACTAGAATCGATCGGTATAAGAAGAGAAATTGTAAGATAATAATAAATCAAAACAACTTTAAAATCTTATAATATTAATACAAATTACAAAGTTATAGAAACAATATATTAGTGAAGTGCCTTATAATAGTTTCGTTTTTTTTTGCTAAATATATAATAGTTTCGTATTGAATCGAAAATTTGAACGACTCCATTTGCATGTGATAGAACACGATCCTACTAATTATTGCTATTTCTATAACTATACAATTCTTAATGACTTAATATTTGGCACATGATATTCTTCAGTGTATGATCAATATAATCATATACGTGGTGGATCTACAAAGGTAAATTATTTATCCCCAAATATAGAAAGGATTGTAATAAAGGTAAACATGGGGATCATCGGTAGTTGACTGTTGTCCATATTCCTATTTATTTCTACGGTACCAAATTCAGAACAATCAAGTTTTACTTTTTTTTTTTGAAATCACAGCTCTTGAAATAACATACAGCTGTATAAGTGCTCTGCAGAGCCAAATATGCAAAGCAATTGTTTAGTGCTTTACATAAAATTCTACATCAATAAAATCTAAAGTCACAGCAAAAAATCTACAGATTTTTTTCTACGGTAAATTTTTTAAAGCTACAGCCCTTACCAATCGGACCCATGATCTGTTTAGCAAAAAAGAAATAAAAGGTAAACATGATATGTAATGTTTCATTATCACTATTTATTTTCGAATCTATTTTTTAATATAAATTTTAATTAAAAAGGGCCACAAAGTGTATGATACTGATATAGACTTATATAAATACATAAACAGTAATTTTTCATTAAGTCTCTCATCACTAAATAAACAAAAATAACTGAGAAATAAAAACGGATAAAATAATTGTTCTCGAAGAAACTTTCATGTATTTTTAGATAGTTATTTTACAAGTATCATCTAATAAGAATGTTTGGAAATAAGGATAGTATATTAAGTGAATATTGTTTGGCTACAGATTTAATTACTGTTCGTATATTTTTAAATAAGCATAAGCCTTTATAAAAATTGCAAATTCTCGTGGCCCATTTATCTTCTAAACGATATGGTTTAGCTAACTTTATAACCTAGATTAATCACCTACCTATATAATCTAGATTTCTCCACACCTCACCACAAAAAAACAATTATAAAACTTCTATTAGCTTCTTATTAGCAGTCGGCGACCTTTTCTTTTTAACTTACTATGGCTATGGTTACAAACAGTGAAATAACTATGTTGAACAATCTCAAACCATATAAAACTACTTGGAAGGTTGAAGTGAAAGTTCTTCATTCGTGGACACAACATTCAAACTATTCTGGAGAAGACACTTTCGAGTTCATACTTGAAGATAGGATGGTATGTTTTTTTGTTTGAATCTATTTGTTTTCTAGAATTTTTTGTTGCCAAAGACTAATCAATGTAGTTCTAATTGTTATTGTAGGGATCTGAGATACATTGTACCTGTAAGAGTGCCTTCCTTGGCCGTGTTAAGAACTTACAGGTTGATCAATGGAAGTTCCTCGAGAATTTTTTGGTTTACCCAGCAACCGGGATATACAGACCAACTAGGCATCTATACAAGATGTCCATCACAGCGAATTCCATTGTCACCAGTTCCACTCTAACTACCTGCGAGGTATGAATATGGTTATATTATAGAAGTACACAATATATGAATGAGATTGTTTGGAGCTAAACGTTTGATCCGTTCTTAGGTTTGTTTGGTTGATCAACACAATGAGAGGTCATCTGAAGATGTTTCAGCATCTTTCTCTAAGCGCAAGGAAAGAGATGGTGATCTTAATGACATAAATTCTACATCCAACAAGTTATGTGCTATGAATATCAAAATGGAGAAGAAAAAATAACATTAGTTATGTGAGGGTTACCCTACATATGCTTAGTTTGTTATTTTGGTTTTGTTTCATGTTGGTTTTTGAATTTCCATTTTCTTTATGATTTTCGCTTTGTTTTTTCATTACTTTACTTTGAATCACATTTTTAATGAAAAAGCATGTGTTTTGCCAATAATCAATAGTCCAATAGAAAATTACCTAACCAGCAACTTAACGTGGAACACTCTCACTACGATGGTTAATAGCTCCTAAAACTTCAGATCTATTCTTTCTACCCATATTCCAATTCCGATGCTCATTTAAAAATATTTGTTAAATCAAGTGAGATTGTTTAATTCATAATATAAACCCTTCACTTATTTAGCACCAATGTAAGTCAATATTGTTTATGTGATCGTCTTTATTTAATGTGTAATCATATAATTTTGGATATTTCATAACCAGAGTCTGTAAATATCCTTATCATGTCTCATATCTTCGGATGGTTACCATAACTTTCGCGAGATTATATAACCATATTTTATAAATCAGTCATATATATTTCCAAAGATCTGATTGACTAATTTAATGATCATTATTTAATTCTAACCTTTCTTTCCACGTTATATTTTTCTCCAAGTAACATATCTTTTTGCTTGAGATTACCTTGCCTCATAATTTCCGTCCACTGCCTTCGTAATTAGTTACCATGATCTGCGTCAACATATATAACAATATTAAAAAACCACTCTCATAATATTTACAAAATATAGGAATTAGTTAACATATTTAAAGCAGAGAATATACGCATAAAATCTAACCACGCAATAACTCCTTGCAAGCAATTATAACCATATTTCTAAATCAGTTCTATATCGTCTCAAAATATTTGTTTTACAAAAGATGTTACCTAAGTAAACGTGAATACCAAGGTGCATATCTTTTTGCTGTAGATTACATTGTCTCATAATTTAGTTCGGATTAAAACTAAATTAGTTACCATAATTTCGGGCAACCTATTTAACAATATTTACAACGAATCCTATAATATTTACAACAGATCAATTATAAAATCAGAGAATATACGCACTAAATCTAACCAGTCCATAACTCCTCTTGACCTAAATTATTCACTTATCTATATATACCGAATCCAAGACGGCTTTAACATCCACACACATCTCATAAAACAAACATGTCTGCCTCAAGAAAAATGGTTCTTATCAATGATCTCAAGCCTTTTAAAGAGGAATGGCGAATTCGACTCAAGCTTCTTCATACATGGAAAACAAAGACTGATTATGGGGGCGAATCTCTTGAGTGCATCTTCGCTGACGAAACGGTAAGATCATAAGGTTTATAATTAATTTGATTAAGGCATCCCAAATTATATTGAATCTAATACTACGTTTTCGCAGGGTCAAAAAATTCATGCCTCATGCAAAAGAACTCTGATGTATCGTGTACAACGCGATATACAGCTGGGAGAATGGAGAGAGCTTGAAAACTTTAAGATTTCAGCT
>NC_027749.1:46447790-46467111 GCF_000695525.1 Brassica oleracea var. oleracea
ATATGAATCTTCTTTCTTTCTATAAAAACATTAATTTAATTTGAAATATAAAGACTTTGTTTACATAAATTCAATAAAATTGATAGCATATTATTATTTAAAAAACTATTAACATTTTAATATTATATATGTGCTATGTAGCTTTTTGTAAACAAAAAATTGTACATTTACAATGGAAAACAAAAAAAAAGTTATTAAAAAAAATACTAATACCGCGATACAATTCTCTAACATCGTGACACATCTAAAGTATATAATATTTACATGGAAAACCAAAATCATTCTTGCAAAAGCCAACATCCGCGCGGACGCGCGGATCCATCTAGTTCACATATTATATCAGTTGCTTTTAAAATATAATCCGTAATATATAACTAAATATTAATATTTTTATCTTATCAAGACTCAAAAACTATTGTTGATGCTCTAAAAGGTTATTGTGGACAAGCATGCACTTTGTATGCAAAAACTAAGATACCAACTTTATCTTAATATAAGAGCATCTGCATCAGTCAACCTCCTCTTGGGTTCATAAGAATTTTTTAATAATTTTATGGTGGAACCATGAATAGTGATAAACCTCTATCTATTGTGCTCCTCCATTGGTGAACCTGAAGAAGGGGTTCTTATGAATAAAATAAAATATATAGATTTTTTTTAAGTTTTGAATACATTGAGAATTCATGAATAAAAATAAAATATTTTTTTAAATTTTTTAAAAGTTTTTATTCAATACATTGAGAATTCATTACAGAAATAAATTTTTTTTTTTAAGTTTTTATTCAATACATTGAGAATTCATGAACATACAAAAAATATTCATCTACATTACCAAACTTTTGCCATACATTTTCAACTAAATCAGCTTTCAAAGGATCATGTTTCTTTGAACCCCGAACTTCATTGCGAATGCCTAGCATATTACCGATATTAAAACTTGTTGTCCTTTGCACCTCGGAACTTCTGCTTGACTCTCCTGACTCGAACTCAGATGTATCAATTTGAATGTATCCGCCTTGTTCGTTCTCTACTATCATATTGTGCAATATGACATAAGTTCTCATAATCCTTCCTATCTTTTCCTTGTCCCATAGCAGAGCTGGGTTTTTAACTATTGCAAACCTCGATTGCAATACTCCAAAAGCCCGTTCGACATCTTTTCTGGTGGATTCTTGACGTTCAGCAAATAGCTCTGCTTTAGAACCTTGAGGAAGTGGGATGGATTGGATAAATGTTGACCAATTCGGATAAATTCCGCCAGTAAGGTAGTAGGCCATACGATAAGTGTGGTTGTTGACCTTGAACTTAACTTTAGGTGCTCGGCCTTGTAAGATGTCATCAAAAACTGGTGACCGATCAAGAACATTGATATCGTTGAGGGTACCTGGTAATCTGAAAAATGCGTGCCATATCCAAAGATCATGTGATGCCACAACTTCTAAGACAATTGTCGACTTTCCTGAACCACGTGTGTACTGGCCTTTCCAAGCCGTTGGGCAGTTTTTCCACTCCCAATGCATACAATCGATGCTGCCTATCATCCCTGGAAACCCGTGTACCTCTCCAACATCGAGTAATCGTTGAAGATCATCCAGTGTAGGTCTTCTTAGATACTCATCTCCAAACAATTGTATTATCCCATTAGGGAAATTTTTCAAACATAAACGTGCTGTACTTTCACCAAGTCGGAGATATTCGTCATATGTATCTCCCGATTGACCATATGCCAGCATACGTCTAGCTGCCGTACACTTTTGAAGTGCAAATAGCCCGTACCTTCCGTGTGCATTTCATCTTTGCTGAAAGTATGGACCTTCACTACTTAGGCGATCGACAATGCGAAGGAACAATGGCTTGTTCATTCGAAAACGCCGCCTAAACATTTCCGGTTGGTATGTAGGATTTTCCTTGAAATAATCTTTCCATAGCTGATTTTGTCCTTGTTCCCGATATTTTTCGATATAAGCCCGTCTTTTCTGCTTCTTGGGGTGAGCATGAATCACTGAGTCGATGAAATTATCAACTACTTGGTCGACTATGTCTTCTAAAGCTTCATCTACTTCATCACTTGATGAGGAAGACATTGTTGAAGCAATTTATTTCTCTTTTCCTTCCTACAAAAGGCAAAAGGGGGTTTGTAACTCATATTTAATCCTATTATTATTTTCATTATTTCTTCTATATTTTCATTATAAAATATTTTTTTTATTGATTATGGCTAGATATGTTCCCTTTATATCTGTTAAACATATAGTTGCATTTTAATATAAATAGTTTTTTCATAATCCATAATTTTTTTTCATAATCCACAATTTTTTTTCATAATCCATATTTTTTCTTTCAAATATATTATAGAACAGCATTATTATCTTATTAATTTAACATAATATGTCATGCACATTTGAAAGAAACAAAATATGAACATCCATTCAAATACTTTCTTCCCAAGCTATTACTAAGCAACATGTTTTAATTACCTTCTAGTGAATTTGATATTTTTTTCGGTATGTGAAGATGAGATCTGAGTTCCAACTCCCTTCACCGCTTGTCCCGACCCGTGAAAACTACTTTCTGAGCTTGGAGTTTCTTGTTTGGTCAACTCGTTTGTGAGCTGTGAGTTACTTTGTGCATGACATATGTGAACTACTCTTGAATTTGTGAGCTTGGAGTTTCTTGTTCTCTTTCAACAACTTTGTGAACTACTCTTGAATTGAAAGAAGCAAAGTTTTTAAAGAAAGAAACATACACAGCTGTGAGAAAGAAACATACACATTTTTTAAAGAAAGAGAAGTGAAAGACTTTGAATCAAGTTGCACATTTTATAAAGATAGAGAGACATAGTTTATATATAGAGAGTTATAAAACATAGTACATCCGTGAATCAAGCTGTGAGTTACAAAACATAGTACATCTGTGGTGCAAAATAAGTGTAGAAAGAAACAAAAGGCTAGGAGACGATCAAATTCAAGGCACTGACCAAATCAAAGCATTTCAGAGATGAATTTATTCTTAAGAGACACTTCTTGATCAGAAAGTGTGTCTTCGTTTTTGGCTAGGAGACGATAAAGGATCTTTTGTTTGGAAATGTTATTTTTCAGAGCTAGCATGCTTTGTATTTGATCAAAAGCTGCTTCATTCCCGTGCTTTTTGCATTTGGCTGCTTTGCTAGCCTTAACACCAGGAGGCCTAACCTCTTCCTCTTCAGGCACCACCTCCGGACCTGCTTCCTTCATTTTCTCCTTTGCACCATCTCTCGAGAAAGAGTGTGATCTCCATTTCTGATCAAACCTCAGTTCCCTCCAGCAATGTTCAAGGGTGAACTTGACATGATAGTCATTTAAGAAGATGTCATGGGCAGCCTTCATGACATCATTCTCATTTTGGCCACTCGCTTGCTCCTTCAAAGCAGCTTCATGGCTTCCCACAAACTTGCACACCTGCTCATTCACTCTTCCCCAGCTCTGCTTACATTGACTCCACTCTCTAGAAACGGAGCCAATGAGCTGAGGGCTTGAATTGAAATACTCCTCTATTCTCTTCCAAAACGCTCCTGCCTTCTGCTCATTACTGACTATGGGATCCTTGCTCGTGTTCAACCAAGCACTAATGAGCACAAGGTCTTCTTTGGGTCCCCACTTTCTCCTTTCCAGTGGTTTAACTAACCCGGGAGAGTTACTAGCTGCCTCAGCAGAGTCTACGTCTATTGGTGGACTGCTCTGCGAAGCTAATAGGTTAACAAACCCGGGAGAGTTAAGGGAGAAAGGTTCCATTTTGGTTTAGGTTTGGTTTGGTGTTTTTATGGTTGTGTGTTTTTACAAGTGGATTTGCTATGTTTATAAACTAGTTTTTCCTTTGATAGGAGAGAACAATTAAACAAACTCTACCTACCAAACATTCATTAGAGAAGCCATTACACAACAACTAGTTCACATAGAGCAGTCAATACACATCAAATCAGTGGAAAAAATTAACTACAACTAAGTACAATCGAACATTCATCACAGCAACCAACCAACCAACAGAGAATTAATGATAGCTTTTTTAAGTTCTAGTTATAATTCTAGTTCTCGTTGTAGTTTACTTTACTTGTAGTTGTAGTTCTAGTTCTCTTAAGCTTACATTAAGTTCTAGTTCTAGTTCAGTTTTAAAAACGGTTAACTTTTTATTAAAAAGTTGAACTACCTCTACTTTTTTAAAAACATAAACATTTTCGAACAGACATATAGCAATGATCACATATATAGTTTAGTTGAGTCTTACCTTTGCTTTTCATTCGAAGCAGACCTTCTCCAGGTCAGCCACCTGCACGGTGAGGTAATATACCTGCCCAGAGAGGATTTTAACATGTTCCTGGACATGGAAACATCAATGAAAAAGTGTTAGTCACGCAAAAAAAACTAGATAACTATAATGTAACAGCAATGAAAGAGCAAAGAAAGTTCACTAACCTCCAGTGTTTCAATCTGTTTACTGAGATTCGACACCCCCATCATCACCTGCTCAGCCTCCTCCACCCGCTTAGTCAACCTTTCGATCTCCTCCTGCACACCTATCACCCAAGGCTGACGATAATGGAACCCATCAGCCTTGGTTACAACATATACAAAAATCAGACACTTTTCGATAATGGAACCCATCAACGATAATCAAACCGTGAAAAATCAGACTTACCTCGTAATTTTTGCAGGTGAAGAACCGCTTCCCAGGAAGAGTGTCGTAGTCGTCCTTCCCGCAAACCTCATCAATGATTCTCCCACCACATGGACACCTTCTAAGAATCCCGTATTCTGAATCGGCCACGAACCCTAACATGTTGATGTAATCGTTTTGCCTCTTTGAATGTCTTCTCTCTTCTGCCGGATCCATCTGTACCACAAATCAAAATTATTAGCACATAATAACGATACAATATGATTAAACGAACCCTCAATCGAACTCCCATATCGATTAAGAACCCTAACAAAAAAAAACCCCAAATCGATTTTAAATCACACATATCGCAAATCGCTTTCGAGCCCAAAATCGACTCTAAGAGACTGTGACTCTACTCGATACTGACCTAAGCTCATGGAGAAGAGAGTTCGTCGTCGATTTGATGGAGAAAACCTCCGGAATTCGCAGTCGCACGAAATATCGCCTCGGAGAAGGCAAACCCTAGCTTTTTCAGAGAGGAGAGAAATGAATCGAGTTACGCGGAAACCCTACTTTCGTCGCCGTCAACGCGGAAAGGAGCAGCCACTCAGTGATCGACGTGTGGCTTGAACTCGCCTCCTACGGGTTCACTCGTAAGGCCCGGTTCATCGAAATAAACCCATTTTTCTTTTTCTTTAATCCCTTCGGGCCTAAGAACTTGAGCCCATGAACCCATCAAAAACCGTTAATGCGGATGCTCTAAGCTCTGATGGCCCATTGTAGACCCAAACTTGACTGGATATTCTCAACTGACGTAAGAGGTTAGTGCTAGTGTTCATCAATACTGCTGAACAGCCAAACGAACCAAATCCATACTAGAAAAATAAAAGGTCCATGAAAAAACAAATATATCGCAGATGCTTTGGAACGGAGACAAATCATTCCTTAGGCACTGTGCACATCGTTCTTTAGACTTTAATTAAAGAAGTATTGAGTGATAATGCAACATTGTAATCGTGCCGATTCAAATGAAAATAGACAAGTTGAGGACCGGAATATTTATAGAAAAAATTATTTTAGAAGACACATTTTAAGTTTTCAATTACGTTAAGATACACATTGGGCATATATAACACTTTCTCATGTTATATTGTCCAATAACCTTTTAACTAGTGTGGAAGTGGGTTTGGTTACATTCTCTAACTAGATATAACAACCTAGAAACTGAACCAAGCCACTAATCCATTTTTTTAAAAATTCAATTCATTTTCTCGAAACCAACGAGACCAACTCCCTTCTTTTGTGTTTTTTTTTTAAACAACAGATTTTATTCCCAAATTTGAAACTATATTTCCCATTTTCGATGAACCCTAATCCCTTTCTCTCTTTTTTTTCTATCTTGCTCTCGATCCAGAAATAGGAAACATGGAACTTCCTAAATTCTCATTTTCTCGATTCCTCGCTCACTCTCAGACTCTCTAAATCCCCAAATCGAGTAACCTATCGCAATTTCCACGAACCCTAACCCTATCTCCTCCTCCTCACTAAATCCTCGTTTTCTCGATTTCTCTCTTACTCTCAGCCTCTTTATCTCCCAATATCTAGTATCCTCTGTCCTCCTCCTCTATTTCCCTCGTTAGAACTCCGATTTCGCCGTTGTGTTTCGCGAGATACTCTCGGACATGGAAAGTATGTTTTTAGATTGTAAAGCATCTACATTTATCTCGTATCTGTTCTCGGACTTAATTGCTACTATTTGCCTCTTTTTTTCAACAAGCTCATACCGGAATCCACAGCCATGACAAGCTCCTCCTTCACTGTCTGAATCACCATATCGAAGCCCCTTTTGGTGGCAGATCAAAAGCTCGGTTGAAGAACAACAATGGTCAACTTTAACTTATTTGCACATTTGATCCTCTAACTTTGTCTATGTTCTAATTTTGATCTAAAACTCTCGAATTTGCATATAAATCTTCTTGAATTGAATACAAACTCTTAAATAGGTAAGATTTCGGATTATTGTTTCGTTAGTCTGGAAATTTGACTAATAGATGAGATTTTGGTGTTCACCGACCCTAAGTCTCATGTGTGATGCAATCTACAACTTCATCCATAAAATCCCGTCCATTGAATCTCATCCACAAACTTTTTATATATCTAATCGTCATGACTGTGTTTTGTAACGGATTTGAATATGTGATTATTTGTCAACTAAATACAATTCAATCATATTTATGTGGATATGTGGTTGAGTTATTTACTTTCTCAAAATGCATTTGTTTGGTTCAATAATTGTTTTTTCTTGAACTAATTGATGAAGACACAAGTTGGTTTTAGTATATACTTTAGTTTGCGCATGCATGTTCTCTGTGTATGTGATGTATTTTATTATTTATTTTTGCTTCAAAATACATTATTGGTTTTCATAAAACCTCGTCGACAAAACCTTATCCGCACAGTATCCCGAAACTTAACCCAGTAAAACTCATCCACGAGACTTCGTCCACGAGACCTCGTCCACAAAATCTCGTGTACGAAACCTCTTGTAAAATTAAAAACCTTGTCCACGAGAATTCGTCCATGAAACCTCGTTCACAAATCTACATATATCCCATTCACGACCGTACCATCAATAAATATCAATACATATATATAAATATTATAAATTTATTAAAAAATATATACATTATGGATATCAAAATGTACAAGAGAAAAAAATCATAATTTGTCTTACGCATAAATATAAAATTTTATACATTATAGTTTGCAATAGTGACCAATAAAAATTTTCACCTACTTTTTTAAGCTTCACAACCCATCAATTACAACCTAGAAAGCATGGTTCTTCTCAGCCGTTGGATCTGCTTTCTTCAAAATGATCCGACGTACACGATCTATTCCCATAAACCCATATATCTAACTTTTTGTTTTATTATTATATCATTAATTGCAACTACAAAGAAAATGGTTTTCTTACGGTTGTTTCTTTGAACCAAACATCTTCTCCTTACCAAAAAGTAAGGTAATTTTTGTCTCAACAAAGACAGATGGCAAGGTAAAGTGTGTCAAAGTAGCATTGTGTCTTATAGATCAAAGTAAACTCATAAAGTGTCTTTTTAGGTAAGTGTCTCGATCGTCGTGGGTTTTGCATTATAATTAACTACTATGATAAGACATGCACAAGGTTTATTTATATATATTATCAAAAAAAATTTAATATATTTGATCATTTTATTTATACATGTACAATGCTTTTTGTTGTTATTATATAATTTTTTTTCCGATGGACCGGATCAATGTTTATTAAAAATTGTGGAACTAAACTATAATTAATATATCATGAGTTGATCGGATTGGACTTTAAACAAATTATGACACAAAAACCTTTTTTTTTCCACCGAACACATTTTTGAAAAAAGTGAACAATATTGTTTCCACAGTTGAATTATTTTGACATTTATCTTCCATATGGTTTTGAAAGGTTTCAGATCAACCATCGAATTGATACATGTCATTTTAATGCTTTTAGTTGTATGCTTAAGGAAAACTTACATTTTTGTAATTTAAAGTCGTTTTAAAAAAAAATCAAACTATAACATATAAGAAATAATATAGCATATAAGAAAAATATAACACATAAGGTTTCTTCATTTTTGCAATTTAAAATCGTTTTAAAAATTTTAAAATTTAACATATAAGGTTTCCACATTTTTGTAATTTAAAGTCATTTAAAAAAGTTCAAAATATAACATATAAGAAAAAATCTAATTTTTTTTATTACATGGTTAATGTGATTGTTTATTTTTTTAATAATATAAAATTAAACAAAAATAAAGAAGAATGCAAAAATTGTTATCAAATCTTTATTATTCATAGTCATTAATTGTCATATATATGTTAATCATATTAAGTAATTCTGTAGCTTTTATTTAATGAAAAAATACATGCTTCTTATATTTTGGGTTTATATAAGGGGTTTTTGCACTCAAAGGCGGATAGTCTAGCACGCAGTGTTAGGAAACAACCGTCTTTCGTCGTTTACATGGATCAGGATCTCCCGGTGTGGTTCACAGAGTCAATATGAGTCTGTAATTGATGACAAAAAAAAATAATAAGGGGTTTTTGCAAAATTGACTCAAAATATGAAGTCAACCACAAAACTAACCTATGTTTTTTCGGATTTTTCTTTTTCCCAATTCACCCCACAGGTTCACATTATTTACGAAAACGCCATTAGCATTTTTTTCTTTTCGAAATCACATTTTTACTCTCTCAACCTCATCATCTTCATGTATTTACAAGATTGTCATTGTCATCAATACATCAACCACCATGAACAACCAATTTGAAGCTCTTAATGCACCTCAAATCGATTTACACTTCTTCTTTCTTAATTCTTATCAACTAAAAACAACATTTTTTTCACTTTCTCTCCATATTCATCCAAAAAAATCTCAAGATTTTGATTCTAAAATTTTTATGGTTCATAGAGCCATTGAAGCTTGTGATTCTTGGTGGGTCACTTTTGTTTGAGATTTTGGGTGCTTGGAAAAGACTTATGTGTGCTAAACAAGTTATCACACTGGTTGATACTATGAAATTGAGATTTTTTTCAGATCTGTTCGTCCAGACGACTTACATGTAAGTCTTCTGGATGTAGACGACTTACCTGTAAGTCGTCTGGTCAGTGTAGAAGTTAGTTTTGCAATTGACTTTTAATTTATTTTTTCTAGACGACTTACAGGTTAGTCGTCCACCTTTGTTTGATAAAAAAAATCGAGACGACTTACATCTAGGGAAAACATGTTAGTTTTGCATTTGACCGGAATGTGTCAGAAATTTGACTTTTCCTGGACGACTTACAAGTTAGTCGTCCGGTAGAAAATTAAAAAATTAATATTTTTTTTTCTAGACGACTTACATGCAAGTCGTCCGTCCGACGACTTACATGTAAGTCGTCCAGGATTTTATTCTGATATTCTGGTCAAACCTTGCTTATCTTGGACGACTTACAGGTTAGTCGTCTAGGAAAAAAACTCGAGACGACTAACGTGTAAGTCATCTAGAAAAAAAACAATTTTTTTGTTTAATAATTCAATTGCAAAACTAACATGAGACGACTTACAAGTTAGTCGTCTACAAAAAAACAAAATATTAATTTTTTTTAATTTTGTACTGGACGACTAACTTGTAAGTCGTCCAGGAAAATTCAAATTTCTGACACATTCCGGTCAAATTCAAAATTAACCCGTTTTTCGATTTTTTTTATCAAACAAAGGTGGACGACTAACCTGTAAGTCGTCTAGGTTAGAAATCAATTGCAAAACTAACCTAAATGGACGACTTCTAGGAAGTCGTCCAGACGACCTCCGTGGAAGTCATATGCGTCAATGTTTAATAAACTTTCATTTTCTCTAAACCTATAAAGACTTTTTAATAATTATTTGTTAATTCATGTATATTAGTCAATATTAGGGCCACTGAATTAAATTTATAACTTAATTGGTGATATTTATGAGGTTACCAACATTCACGTTAATTAAAGTTTTTAACTGATGCGAGAAGACTTCTGTGGAAGTCTTCTACGCTAGTTTTTGAATAACTTGTATATTTAAGAGTGATAAGTAACTTCAAGATATGTAAAACTCATATTTTCAAAATATGTTTTCTTCCTTAGTTTTACTAAATTTGACTAAGTTTTTTCAATACAAACTTATAAAAAATGTGATATGCTTTGACTAGTTACTATTGTTTGTTTCCATCTCTTAAGTATTATTGTTATAGACACCAATGATGATTATTGTTATGAGTTGAAAAAATTGTTAAAATGCTTCATAAAATGTTGTATCAATATGAGGCTACCAACATTCTTGTTTATTAAGATGAGAAGAAGGCCATTGGAGTTTATTATTGCATATGGGATATCCAAAGATAAGAAAAAAGATATTGAAGTATATTATTTCACTGATTTGTAATGTGTAAACACGTTGTTAGCACATATATTACATCTTAGGAAACATTATTGCTGATTTTACAAAAAAATTCACAACTAAAAGAGTAGATATGCAAATAAAAAAAATAGACCACAAACAAAACTATTATAGATCATTCCTCTACAAAGACAAGTTTGGACTCCAATTGATATAGAAGAAGACTTCGTTAGAAGACTTCTTGGAAGTCGTCTGGAAGATTTCCTGGAAGTCGTCAAGCGCATTATATTTTAGACGACTAACAGGTAAGTCGTCCCAGAAGTCTTCCAGATCTGAAAAACCTGCCTATCAAATCCAGATCTCAAAACCTGCATATAAAAAACGTTCAAATGACTTAAAAACAGATAAAATGAGTGGAAGATTAGATAAATCTACCTTTATAGAACACACAAAAATACATATCTAAAATTAATAGATCTACCTTTAAATGAGTGGAAGATGAGAACCATCTGATTAAAAACTTTAAAAAAAAAATAGATTAGTGAGAAAGACATGAGATAAAACTGAAAAATTCATATAAAGTTTGGTGTTTTCAATCCAAAGAGATTAGAGTGGGTTTGGAGAGTTTTAGTTTGATAAAAAAGTAAGAACTTTATACAACAGAAAATTACCAAACGAAAAAAAATCAGACATAAAAACTTATCAAAACGCTCAGATCTGTTATGAAAGGGAGAGACATGAGAGAAGACTCCGTCAGACGACTTCCAGGAAGTCGTCTGGCGCATTATATTTTAGATGACTAACAGGTAAGTCATCCCAGACGTCTTCCAGATCTGAAAAACCTGCATATCCAAAAACGTTCAAATGGCTTAAAAACAGAGAAAATGAGTGAAAGGTTAGATAAATCTACTTTTATAGAACACACAAAAATAAATATCTAAAATTGGTAGATCTACCTTTAAATGAGTGGAAGATGAGAATCATATGATGAAAAACTTCCAAAAACAAGATAAATTAGTTAGAAAGACATTAGACAAAAAAAAAAAAATTGATATAAAACTTAGTGTTTATAAGTTCAAAGAGATTAGAGAGAAGTTGAAGAGTTTTAGAATAATGAACATTACATTTTTATTGCAGCCATTTGAGAGAAGGAGAGAGAATGTGTAAATTTTTCTTTATATAGGGAGACAAAAAATCCAATTAGGTTAAATATTTTTGATTCAGATGACTTCCTAGACGACTTACTTGTAAGTCACCCAGAAGACTTTAATATTTTTAGCGGAAAACTAAAATATTTTTAACGGGAAAATAAAATAGAAGACTTTCTAGACGACTTACAAGTAAGTCGTCCGGTTTAAATTATTTAAGCGGAAAAATAATTTTTTTTTTAATTTTAAGCGGGAATATTTGGACGACTTACATGTAAGTCGTCTGGTTTAAATTATTCACCAGACGACTTACAAGTTAGTCGTCTAGACCCTAAACATAACCTCTAAACTTAATTAACTAACTAAACACTTCATAAAATTAAATTAAACTTCAAAAGTGTTTACTATACACAAAAATAAACACTTATAGGTAAAAATTTAATTTTTCAAAAAAAAATCAAACTTTCCAAAATCTAACCCTAAGAATACATACAATACTACAACATATGTTGTCAATCCATAAAACCAAAGAATATCATGATTAACTACTTTCACTCATCTATGCCGAAAATTATTCAATTTTATTATATCTTAATTTACATTACTTAAAACTGTTTATAATTACATGATTTTAATTTTTCATTTGTCAAAATATTACTTTTTAAATTTAAAAATTATTTTTAAGATCAACTACACCAGACGACTTACTTGACGATTTACTAGGGCCATATTCGTAAAATGACTTATGTTTTTTTGTTTGGTCACTAGGGGCTGACTGTAATTTCACAAGGCTTTTAGCTTAGTTTTGCATTTGATTCAAGTTTGGGTATACTTTTGCAATCAAAATCAAGTTTTGAGTCATATTTGGTAAATCTCCCTTTATATAATGTTCTTTAGTAATTGAGTTTCGACCAACATTTTTTTCAATTGATTCTTAAACTGCCGCGTAAGCTAAATTGACATTCTAATTAGTGACACTTAAACAATGTCTCTTTTTAATTAGTACAAACTTAAAGTTACTATTTTTTAAATGATCTCTGATTAATATATAGGAGATTTGATGATTACTCGTAACGTGGGCAGAAATTAAAGATTGTAACAAATTTATTAAGTTTAAAATTGATGTTTGTATACTACTGTTTGAATTTTTGAAAACTTTAGTTCAACAATGTACTTATAAATAGTAGAAAAAACAAGTTAGCTGAGTTTTCAATTTTTGATAATATATGATTTTATGTTTCGTAGTAATTGATTACTTATATTAATGTTAAATTTCGTATAGTGGCGTTGCGTTCCTAACAATAAGCAAAAAGAAAACATAATCATTTAGCAATTATTCAAGCGATTAGTAATTGAATTAGTATCCAATCTGAGAGTATGTAGAAGAAAGCAATTACTGTGAGTTGAAAACTTAAGGATTGACCCCACGTATGAAAACTTTAGTATATGTTGAATTTGTGGATATGTATAAGCTTGTTGAGAAATAAATGTTTACTGAAACTTTACCTTATCACACACGCATCTGATATTTAAGTATTTTAGTCACAAGTAAAAATATAACTTTGTTGACCGTAAGTCGTCTATAAAAATAATAGGTAGTATTTCAATTTTTTAATACATGGAATAAAAAATTTCAAGATATATAAGAATCGGTAAATAAGTAAAGGGAAGATAACAGCAAATCAACGCAACTTTAAAATCCTTTTAGTAAACAATCACAAAGAAAAATACTTTTGGAGACTGCCTTATCCTTAAATAAATCATCACCTCGTAGAATAAATTAGGTGTTTTCCTGCACCATATGCAGTAAGTAACTTTTTTAACTTAATTTATATTTAAAAATAAATTTTATTAAATATTATAGATTTTACTATTTTCTTACTAATATTTAATATAGATTTGATATATATTAAATTAATTTGTATAAAACTAATAAAAATGATATAAAATTGTATAATTATCAAAAATTTAGCCTAAACAATATTTATAAAATTTGTAGATATATAAGAAACTAATGATCTTACGATTAGATATTTAAATTTTTAAAAAATTGTAGAAATTTTTGAAATCTTTTGTAATACAAATTGTATAATTATACAAAACTAATAATATTTCGAAATTTAAAATATTATATATGAATATATTTATTTTATAGATAATGTATGAGTTATTACCATATTTTAAAAAGTTTACCAAAAAGAAATATCAATATTATATGTAATATATGAATTATTACCGTATTCTAATAAGTTTGCTAAAATATAAATCAACATTAAATGAAATTATCCATGTCATATTTTTCCAGAAGTCATATCATCAATTTTAGTAGCCATGTCATATTTGTTTTGTGAAATTGATCGTAGAAATGACATGCAGCAAAATCACTTCACAAATATAGTCGAGGGGATTCGTATTTGAATCGAAACTTTGAACGACTGCTGCATGTGCTAAAACCCGATCATAGTAATTATTGTTATTTCGAGAACTATAAATTTCTTAATCTTTGGCACATGATACTCTTTAAGTGTATGATCAATCTTTAATCATATGTCGTGGATCCACAAACGTAATGATTTATCTCAAAATGTAGAACCTTGTTTATTTCGATGGTAGAAAAAATAATCCTCTGCTAACCAGTTGAGATACTTATTTAACTTTCTTCTTCTCTGGGAAAATAATTGGATAACTCGTATGATATGAAAAGAAAGAAACTACGGTACAACCACATTGGATCCATAGGTTTGTAATGTTTTATTATCACTAGTCTGGTTTGAAACGTTTTCTATATAAATCAGAGGACTTATGTGGTATAGTTATAAGGTTCTTGTGGACAAGAAGCATACACTTGGTATTGTAGCTACCAAGATACCAACTGTGTCATAATAAGCTCTAATTATAGTCCCAAACTTGACTGGATTCCTCTACTAACGTTAGTGCTAGTGTTCAAAGCCATACAAAAAAGTAAAAGATGGTCCACGAAGAATCAAATATTTCGCAGATGCTTTGGAATGGAAACAGATCATTCTATAGGGCCTAGGCAAGATTGTTGCTTTCTTTAATGTACAGAAAAAGAAACAAATGTATAATCCTACGAAAGGTGAACAAAAAAAAAGTATAATCCTACGAAATAGAAAATATAATCTTGATTTTTTTCCAATTTAATCAAAAGCAGTAAACGGCCACCTCTCTCTGATCTCAATCCTAGAATCTTGTGTTGGTTTTCTACATTGACTTGGTCGGTACGTTAACATTTCCCCAAAGAAACTACTAACTAGACGACCTTGGCCTACCTTTGTGACAAAAAAAAAAAGACGACCTTGGCCTACCTATACCAACTAAACAAACGAATGTATAGATAATTTTTTTTTACTATAAAATCTGGAACCACGATTTAGAAAAAAATGATGTTTATACACCTCGAGTTGTAACATTTGTTCCGAATGAATACAACAATTTGGTAAACATACTTGTCCCAAAGAGAGACCATAATGGTCACAAGAAGGGAGATGGGTTTACAACAATGTGCTTTAAGGGATGTGTCACGTCACGTCCACCAGCATGCTTAACGAACTCTGCAGGCGTTAGGAAGCTACCGTGGCACACACAGACAATCCTCACCTCCTGACCTTTCATGTACCGATAAAGAAACCCATCGATCTTTTTTCTGTTGGGTCCATCGCCTGTGGTCGACACGCATGGCATGTCTTCTATAATGTTTCTAGCCGCCGGCAAAGGTTGAGCACTTGCTGGGCTTGTTTCTTTGGGCTTGTTCGTTGTTGCTTCAAACACAAGTAAATGTCTCAATAACACAACTCCGAATCACAAGACCGACACTCAAACATAACCTAAAAGGTTACAAAGCTTAGAAGATTCAAGAAACTATTGTGGTACCTTGAACAGGAGGAGGGGCGGTGTCGAGTTCGGACAAACCAGAGGAACCACTTCCGGAAGATCCTTCTTCTACGATCTTGTCAGCTTTGTGTTTCTGATCCCTCGCGTTTCTCTGCTTCTCTGACCTCTTTCTCTTAGCCTCAAGCCTCCTCAAGCTCTGCAACTCCTTCCTCTTCCTCAACTCTTCCGTCTCCACCGGTAACGAGAAAGTCCTACTCAGCTCCGATCTAACATCGTTGACCACGAAGTCAGGAATCGAAGGTGACCGCGCGAGCAGCCTCTTAGTGGCAAGTGGGTCCACACCAAACCTACCGTTGAGAGAAAGCCCTAAGTCTAGCTCAATCTCTACCGCTCCTTCTTGAACCGACAGTTTCTGTTTCTTGGACATGAAACTCTGCAACAGATCTCGTCGGGGAATATTCCGGTAGATCTCTCCGTCTGCCCTTTTCTCAGCTTCCGACATGTTCAACATATTCTTGATAAAAAGCAATTCAAGTACCAAGAAAAGAGCTAATAACAATTTTCGAAGATTCTTTTTATTTATAAAATTCCCAAATTTATAACAATCTCCGGAAAATCTCGTACGAACACTATAAAATATAAATTACGGGAAAAACAATTAAATCCAAAAAATTAGATAGATAGATGAAGCGAGAGAGATTACAATCTGACAAGCTGTCTTGTCTAATTGAGAGAAACTTAATATACCGAAAGTAACCATTATTTGGTGCATTTAACGACACGTGGAATCATGGAAGACTTCTGTCAATGACTTTTAGAGCACCCACGTGGCTTTCCCAAATATTCAAACACATCGATAAACAAAGACCAGACTCGTCGCAAAAAAATAATACACATGTCATATTCTCAGTGGTATTCACGTTGTCAGATGGGATGTCGCAGCTTCAAGTCGTCACGTGTCGGTTTTCTAGTTATCTTCTGCTTGGCCACGTGTCCCATTATATTTTCTCTCTTCTATTTGGACAAGTTGATTTATAGAATTTACTTGGTTGTGATTTTACGGAAGAGCAATAGCATTTCCCTTTGGATTTCTCGAACTTGACTCTCTTACGATTTGTAGTGTTATTTCTATTTCATTTTAGTTGTAGTTTTAAGTTTATACATACAGATTAAAAAATATTTAATTTTACATATTTTCAAAATAAAAACATTATTATCAATACACCTAACCATGTGTCGACCAATAGAAAAATAAAATAGAAAATATTATCAATAAATTTTACATTAAAATTTCAAAACGACATTTATTTTGAAATAAAAATTATACTCTACAACAACAATAAATTTGAAATGGAGAGAATAGTATTTAATTAGAAATTCATATTAATATTTATTAAATAAGAATTTTGACATAAATAGAAAACTTTTAAATAAAAAAATTTATTCGATCACTAAGAATGACAACATATCAGAGGCCACTCTTAACCCAACTTGCCAAAATCTGTTGGCGTCATTCCTCTGTGTGTTTGACACGTTTACGTTCCAGACATTCACACACTTGTCTTCCTCTCATTGCATCACAACAGCTAAGCTAAGCAAAGCGATCAAACCAAATTATGAAGTGCACAGACAAAAAAACTCTGGAAAGCGATATATTCTGTCGGAAAATGATAGTCAACAAAAAAGTCATTTGAATTCTAATACTTTGTTACGTGTAATTTACCCAAAAAAAAAAGTAATATATACAGGAGCGGGAAAGATGGTGCTTTTAGGCACCGCATTAGACTAAAGAGTTAAGGGCATAATTGTGACGATCCATCCCGCTTACTCGGACCTCGGCGAGCTCGTCTTGTGGAAATGTTGTTAAAGGGTGAGATCTTAAGTTCGAGGAATGCTAAGCACATCAATAACCTATTTGGGGGAGTCAGTACTCACATGTGAGATGTTAGAATCAGTGTCCTGCAGGGCTGTGAGTCTAGGTCCGCGGATAGGTTGTCACATAAAAATCGATTTTTTTTGTGACAACCTATCCTGTAGACCCCACCGATCCCATGGACCTCAGGTTCACAGTCCTGCAGAGCACCGACCCTAACTCCTCATATGTGAGCCCTCACAGATTCCCCCAATAGGTTATTGATGCGCTTGGCGTTACTCGAACCCAAGACCTCACCCTTTAATAACTTTCCCACAGGACAAGATGTCACCAATTGATCTGCACCTCAATTGGTGACAGCTTGTCATGTGTGAAAGTTGTTAAAGGGTGAGGTCTTGGGTTCGAGTAACGCCAAACGCATCAATAACCTACATGGGGAAGTTAGTGAAGACTCATCTGTGAGGGATTAGGGTCGGTGCTCTACAGAACTGTGAGCCGGGGATCCACGGGATCGGTAGGGTCCATGGGACAAGTTGTCACAATAATAATGACAAAACGTTCCACGTATTTTAGTGATTCTGTGCGTCTTTCTTAAGTTTCAGGATGGGGGTTCGACTTTGAAAGGGCGCCAAACATCTTTTTAACTTTAGGCAATTATTCATACTAGGTCGGGCCTGTATATATATAAGGTAAAAGTAAAATAAAAGAGTAGCATATAATGGAGAAATGATCTCACAATTCCTTGTAGTACTCAATAATACTTTGTTGCTAATCCATGATGTAGAAGAGATTAGTTAGAATTTACTTACTTTTTACCCAATCAAAGTTGTGTGTGTTATTTTCTCTTTTTGGCTGGAATTTTAATCAGTAGAAAATTAAATTCATTAAATTTAAAACATATGCATATTTGTGGACTTCTCTTTTTTTTTTTCTTTTTTTTTGAGCAAACATATTTGTGGACTTCTTATTTTTGTAAATCTAATATTAAGGTGAAAACTGAAGATCATCACACAATACTACTTTTCACTAATTACCACTATCAAAAGTTTGCAAGGTTGCTGTTGCAGGCAATGATAGAAAATGTTTAATCTTTTAACCAATTATTAAAAGCCAAATTATAAAGTGTTGTTATAAATCAATTGATTGATGTCCATAACCGGCCCATACATTTAGAGAGAGAGACGGCTCAACCCTAGAGAGAGAGAGAGAGGCGGCCGTGACCTTAGGAGAGAGAGGTAGAGGCGGCTTATGCTTTGGAGAAAAGGAAACTCTATTTCATTTTCCTTGTAATTGTTATCTTTCCATTATTATGTATTAGTAGTTTTCCTAATCCTAGTTGGTTTAGGGTTTGAATACTTTTCTTTTTACTTATCTTGTAATCCCCTATATAAAGGGAACATTTATTCATTAATGAAACACATAACTATTCAGTCTTCAATCTTCTAATTACAACACGTTATCAGCACGATTATTCTCTGCAATCTAAGCTAAAATCGCCAATCCCTTAAACCTAACATAGCCGGCGACTTTAACCTAATCCCGACAAACCCTAATCCGTCCTAGCTCGAGTTCCAGCTCGTCAGCAACCGATCAGCTCCATCCCTAAGGTCGATCAGCTCCATCCCTAAGGTGTTCCTGATCCTAGACGACCTCAGCTTCCATTCGCATCACAGCCAGCTCGTGTTCCCGATCAATCAGCTCACAATCCCGATCAGCCGCTTGCAAACCCGATAGGAAGCAGCTCGCGAACCCGATAGGAAGCAGACGCGTCCCGTCCCGTTCAGCTCGCATCCGACGACAGCCAGCTCGCGTCCGTCCGTGTGCAGCTCGAGGTTCATCCGTTCTCTTTGGTGGTCCGGTTTCAACCCTACAAACAAAAGTATACA
>NC_027749.1:46467265-46467423 GCF_000695525.1 Brassica oleracea var. oleracea
AACATAATGATCAAACCCTAAAACCCTAATCCATTATTATGGAAATCCAATGTTCTTGATAAACCCTAAAAATTGGTATAACCTAAAACTGATCATCTTATAATCACTCGATTGAAATCAATTTCATTATTGATTGTTCTGATCTGAATTATGAAAAC
>NC_027749.1:46467588-46467955 GCF_000695525.1 Brassica oleracea var. oleracea
TCCTAAAGGCCTTGAAACCTTAAATCTCATATTGCTTAAAATTTGAATGATTGATTTGAGGTTTAGGATTGATTACATATTGCATGAGAGTTAGGTTGCTAGATTACTCTGATTCTGAAACCCAAAAATCTAGCCGCATATTACCAACCTTGAAATTGGTAAACCCTCATTGATATGCAACTGAATGATAAGATTGAATGCATCTAAATTGATTATCCTTGTTTGCATTATATTCTGTTGTGGCCGTGTGATTTTGCTATGAACCATACCGAACGGCCGTGTGGCCTAACCATTCCGATGCATTGTTCATACTCGCGGCCTTGTGCCCTTGATAGATCACATTGTTTGCATCATGTGATTGAAAGCC
>NC_027749.1:46469480-46470152 GCF_000695525.1 Brassica oleracea var. oleracea
TGTAGCTTGGGACGCCAAGCTGCTAGGTAACAAAGGTCCTGGATAATAAAATCTCAAATCATTTAGATCATGTCTGGAACACAATGGAACCATAAATAAGTGTCGACACATAAAGATATATTTGTACATAAGAGAGTAGCACTTGAACATAAAGATATAAACGAGGATCAGAACCCACGAAAGAGTACTCATAAAGAATAAAGATTAGATTGAAAAGATAAACGTGGGGTTTAAAGTATCTACAGAGAAAGATAGGCGTATTGGCCACATACATATATACAGAAACGCCAAGTAAACCAATGAAATAGATAGGTCTTGTGAGGGAAAAGAAACCGTGAGATATGGTACATGATCACGAGGTCTAAAGGTGTTCATGTTTCCTACTAACAGCATTCAATCATAGCTTGTTACACAAGGATACTCACAGAGACCATGAAACAGATTATAAGGAGATAAACTCATATGTGGTGGATGCTGCTACACAATTTCGAAATTGACAAAGGTCAGGTCATAAGAAAGAAATTAGATTGACATATAAAGATGTAGTAAGCAGCATATGAATCACTGGATAAAGGACATCATTGTTTCTAAGCTGTTCATGGACTGAAACAAAGCAGCTGCATATAATATATAATACTAGTAAAGGAGTTCTAGAAGAACGATCAAATTCAA
>NC_027749.1:46470694-46473996 GCF_000695525.1 Brassica oleracea var. oleracea
AGAGGTCATGAGACGACATCAATATAAGGATAAGACTGCAATGAAAAAAGAATATGGCATTGCCTAAGGCAATAGAGATCGATGACCACATGTGAGATTCATGAGTGTATTTGGCCATAGTGCATAGTCAGATAAGATTGTAAAATTCATTACAACAATGATCATTGATCAAGTCATGATCTTGGACACTCATGAGACAAGTTATGAACATGTATAAAAGAAGTCTATGACTCAACATGGATCGATCAGATTAGTGCATAGTCGATGGTAGTATAGAAAAAACTCATACAGTCCGTTACCTATCAATCAGCATTTTAACATCGTCATAGGCAGTTAATAGCCAAAGAGAGTATCCGTGAGGATGTTTTTGGTCGAGGACCATAGTCCTACATGTCTGACCAAAGTATAGAGTGGTGGACAGCAAAAGTTCACTTCTTGACCATGTACACACGATGTCAGAAGACATGAGAAAAGACCGGAAAGATCAAAATGGTCCAATTACGGTTCAGTAATAAACTTGGCCGATTTGATTACTCCCTTCCTGCACGTCCAGGAAAGATCACGCATCAGATGCGTAGACTAAAGAACCTACACTGAGGTTCACATCAGGGGGAGCAGTACGTGTTGTACTTTTTTTCCTTCATCATGGTTTTGTCCCACTGGGTTTTTCATGATAAGGTTTTAATGAGGCAACATTAAGTGTATTACAATCCCTGAATGGTTATGGCATCCAATGGGAAGTGTTATAAATCAATTGATGGATGTCCATAACCGGCCCATACACTTAGAGAGAGACGGCCCAACCCTATAGAGCGAGAGAGAGAGAGAGGCGGCCGTGACCTTAGGAGAAAGAGAGAGATGTGGCTTATGCTTTGGAGAAAAGGAAATTCTATTTTATTTTCCTTGTAATTGTTATCTTTCAATTATTATGTATTAGTAGTTTTCATAATCCTAGGTGGTTTAGGTTTTGGATATTTTGTTTTTTACTTATTTTGTAATCCCCTATATAAATGGAACACTTATTGAAACATATAACTATTCAGTATTCAATCTTCTAATCATGACAAGTGTTTAATTTATCGAACCATTTTGAAATAGAGAAACAAACAAATCCATCTCACACTTTTTCAAACAAAGGCCACAACACCAGGCTCATCCCTCCTCCCAGACATAGAAAACGCTTCGTCACGGTCAATGAACACAGTCTCACAGCCAACCGGTTTTCCCCACCCAAAATCCGACCCGTATAGACCAAACCGGTTCGACCTAACAATTGACACGGTCTGCGTACCCGGTTTCACGGTCATCGTCCCATTGATATACAATCCGCAAAGCGCTTCAACATTAAGCGAACCAACATCGTCCCATCAATATACAAGAACACGAATCTCTAGCATGTGGAGGAGCTCTTTGAGCTATCTTCAATGCTTGTCTGTAAAGTTTAAGCACTCGAGCTCTGAGAATAAAGCTCTGCAAATCTAAGGCATGAACCATAACAGAAGAAACTCCTGAGAAATAAAACAGACATGTTACGATTCGACCGATCAAACCACAGATACTGCTTGGAGTAGTCCGGTTTTTACAGGATAGATGAAATTAATTACGACCAGTTCTGTCACTTTGTATAACACACAGACCATCCAACTGACAACTGAACCAGCAAAGCTGTGGAAAAAATAACATTGATTTTAAATCTTATCTTCTTTTTTTAAAAACTTTTTTTTAGCATTTAAGTTTTTATTGTTACAATCTAACCAATCATTCATATATATCACTGTAGATGGGTAAGGACATATAAACTTTGAACCGAAAATTGAACTGGCACCAAACCAGAGAAACCAAACTCTAAACCAAACTGATTTACAAGACTAAAAATTACAGAATGAGAGTTTCTCTAACAACATCTATGCTCATTTCAGCTACGCTCATGCACCAATTCTCTCTTCTCTACCAGCTTTTCTAAATGCGTATATGTATGTGCATACCAATGGCCTCTCTATAAAACTCCCAAGATTCACTTGGTTCCGAAATAGCTTCTTGTCCAAAATGGTTCTTCTTGATGAAATCTTGAACTTTTTCAGCTTCTACTAACTTCTCCAGGTGACGTCTCAGATCACCACCATTATCTGGATTATGTATAAGACACTGATTCAACAAATCATTACCAAACCACTAAACTAATATAAAGCTGAATCAAAGGGGATAACAATTAGGGAGAGATGAAAGTTTTTACCTAAGGATGTATCTGTCTTGTTCTGATTGTTGTATGAGTGTGGGAGTATCACTGTATATGATCCAATCTCTGCTCCATTAGCAATCAACATTTTGCTAAAGGGAACTTAAGCCAAACAAGTGACAATCCGTCATACATAATGAGACTAGATTCTCCCTTAGGCGACAGTAAGCAAAATACTTAGAAATGAACAAAATGATAGAATGCTAGCAAAATATAACATATGCAGATTACTTGCCAGAGACGTTTTTCATAAGATATATATAACATTAACATGTGCTAATCGACAAGTGTGTGAAGTTTTACTAGCAATGACAGCTTTATTTTCTCAGATCGTTATAAAACTTCCACAAATTTCAGTATACCTTTTTCTAAAAATGTTTTGGTAGTGAATTTATTTCTAAATTAAGGCGACGTAAAAGAGGACATGATTTGATAAGGAAAGGAGATCAAAATAGACACATATTTGTAAAGTTGTATATTCTCCATTAACTTCTAGCTTCCTCTACACATTTGTATAACTCTATATATTGCAACCCACGGCCCAGCCACAACCAACACCACAAAATGGGCCGCAACCCACGGCCCAGCCAAACCAACCCTCCACCGAAGCCCAACCAATTTTACCCACTTCTCCACCAGGCCAAATTCAAACTCCTATCAATCCAAGCCCAACAACTACACTTGCACCTAATACTCAGCTCACACTATCTCTTCTGACTACTCAAACCCAAACTCAAAATAATGAAGTCCCGCACCAACCCTCGTCTTCTCCACCACCAAATCATCATCGGATGCAGACTCGTTCCAAGAATAATATTATCAAACCAATAAAGAAGCTTACTCTCACTGCTTCTCTCCTCAAATCACCAGCCTGCGAACCACGCACTATTCAACAAGCTCTCAAGGATAAACGTTGGTGTCCAGCAGCTACTACTGAGTTTGATGCGATGATGCAGAACAGAACTTGGGATCTTGTTCCTCCTCACCCAACACAAAATTTGGTCTCTTGTCGTTGGATCTTTACAACAAAGTACTTGCCTAATGGTGAAGTTGATCGTCGCAACGA
>NC_027749.1:46474235-46494178 GCF_000695525.1 Brassica oleracea var. oleracea
TGCCTGGTATCAATCTCTGAAACAACATCTTCTCCATGGTGGCTTCACAAATTCTGCTGCCGACACATCCTTATTCATCAGACGGACTGGTACCTCAAACACCTATGTACTAGTCTATGTTGATGATATTTTAGTCACAGGAAACGACAATAACGTTATTGCAAGAGTTCTCCACTCCCTTGCTGATCGTTTCCCCATCAAAGACCCAACAGACCTTCATTACTTCCTTGGTATTGAAGCAACTCGAACCAAGAAAGGTCTCCATCTGATGCAGCGCAGATACATCCTTGATCTTCTCGCCAAAAACAACATGACTGAGGCTAAGCAGGTCTCTACTCCTCTGCCATCCTCTCCTAAGCTCACACTGGCCAGTGGTATTCCTCTTCAAGACCCAAGCCAATATCGCTCAGTGGTAGGAAGCTTACAATATCTTGCCTTCACAAGACCGGATATCACGTATGCTGTCAACCGTTTATCTCAATTCATGCACAAACCTACAGATGAACATTGGCAAGGAGCAAAGCGAGTTCTTCGTTATCTCGCTGGAACACCTTCTCATGGTCTTTTCCTCCAGCGACATTCGCCAATGACACTACATGGCTTCAGCGATGCAGACTGGGCAGGAGATACACATGATTACGTATCAACTAATGCCTATGTTGTCTACCTTGGCATTAACCCTATTTCTTGGTCATCAAAGAAGCAAAATGGTGGCGCCTGCTCGTCCACAGAGGCTGAGTATCGAGCTGTAGCTAACATCACCTCAGAGATGAACTGGATCACTTCACTACTAACAGAGCTTGGTTACAAACCACCTGCAGTCCCAGTTGTGTATTGTGACAATATTGGAGCCACCTATCTCTGTGCCAACCCGGTTTTTCATTCTCGAATGAAACACACGCCTTAGACTATCACTTTGTCCGGACTCAAATACAAGCTGGTGTTCTACGAGTCTCTCATGTCACTACTCGGGATCAACTTGCTGATGCTCTCACCAAACCTCTGCCACGACAACACTTCCAGCTGACAAGAATCAAGCTTGGAGTCACACAAGTCCCTCCAGCTTGAGGGGGTATGATAAGGAAAGGAGATCACATAGACACATATTTGTAAAGTTGTATATTCTCCATTAACTTCTAGCTTCCTCTACACGTTTGTATAACTCTATATATTGTAAATTCCTCTAAGTAATAAAGTAATACATTCAATCTATGTGATTGACCAATTGCATGAAGCTTTGATTCCAAAACGATTATCTGCGCTTCCAACAAAAACTGTTATATCTACGAGAGTTTTTTTCTATATAATGGCGGTGGAAGTTGGTACCATAACTCAAATTTGATTCTAATAAGTATTATAAATTGAACACTAAACATTGTGTTCAGTGTTTAAAAAAAAACACATTATTCTATAAGAAAGATTTGACAGATTCAGAATCTTTTCTTTAAAGTGTTCATTTTCCTAGTTTAGAATCTAACTTGAGTTTTGGCACCAATTTTCAAAAAGCAATTACTGTGTAGTAGTCAAAACACTCGATCGTGGATATAACATTTTTTTTTGTTGGAAGTGCAGACAATATTTTTAGACTCAAAACTTTTAAGCAGATTATCTAACATGTCCCTTTTCGTGGAACTTCAGTTTGGAAAACTTTTAGCAAATTTTTTTTTTTTTTTAATTTATGTTGAAATCTTTTAGGTTAAGATGAGATCTGCTTAAAGATTACTCTCAAAAAGATCAATAACGTTGACCTCCTTTCCTGTAAATTCAAACAAGAGACTTTTGAGATAATAAACCAAAAAACTTCTAGCTATCACACGAATTGATGTTTTTCCCTTGTTATCAAATATCCGGCTGATTCTTGCTTTACTTTTTTTTTTGTGCTAAGAATGTTAAATCATTAACTCGTTGACAAAAAAAAATAAAAACTGGTAATGAAAGTGATTACAAATGGTGAAACTTGAAATCCAAAGAGCTTCAAGAAGCTAATTTGCTTGTACAAGCCGCAAAAAAAGATTAAAAAAGCTTGTAGAACATAATAGGACTAATCTAGTAGACTAGATTAATGCTAAGGCTAATGATGTGTTTCTTTGCACTCATCATTTGAAGAGTTGAAATGACTGAGCCACCTTAAGCTGGAACCTGCAAAAGGAATTATAGGCCTCAAAGAAGTCTGATAACCAGAGTCCCATTGGGTGGGAGGGTGCAACTGCATTAGCCGGAAGAGGTGACCAAGCTCTGCATCAGCTTATACAGCGCTACCAACTCCAGAAATACCAGCAACAGCAAGCCTTAAGAGACTCATGAGCTTCACGGTGTGGAAGCAGGCGGTAGGGAAACGGCAGAAACCGGCCACAGACCAAGTCGGAAGGCTCGACGAGACTCAAAACAGGCAGCTAACATCTTCGGGCAGCCATAAAACAATCAAATGATTTAAGGACAATGTGAGCAAGAGCTCACAAACCAGGCGAGAGCTACTACGAAGGTGAGAGACTCCAGACGCCACAGCGGCTTAACTACGGGACAGCCCAAGATCCCTTGCCGATCTGCGAAGAGGAGGAGCTCACCAGAACCGAAATCACCAAACGCGTTGCTATGCAAAGAGACAGATCGAGCGACGGAGAATCCTCCACGATGGCCCCTACACCGTGCACCTGTGGGAAACAGAGAAGAGGAAATCACACTGACCAAAGGATAAGAAATCGACGACAGAGGGTCTGGAGAACAGAAAGGAAGGTTCCAGGAGAGGCAGCGACGCTCTCCACTCCCGACAAACCGTTTACCACTAGATCTGATCCAGATCTAAGAAAAGACCCTTTGTTGCGAGGGAATCCCTACTGGCGCCACCCATCGCTTCAGCTTGCTACACCTCGCTTCTCCTCCAGCGGCTTGACAGACGTCCGCCTTGCCGTTGTTTAGTCACCGGTGAACCAGAGAGGACTAGAGGAGAAAAGCATATCGGAGCAGATTGAGAGGAGAATATGATGGAGAGAGGCAAAAGAGAAGAAAAAGGAGACGCTGGCGTGGCGGAGAAGACCCGCACAGCAAGCTTGCCGTCGATCTCCTCCACTGGAACAGAGATCAGATGTTGGCGGCGCTAGGGTTTCAAGAGATTTGGGGGAGAGACTCTAGAGAGAAAAGCTTTCTCTCTCTCTTGTTTTTGCTCTTGCTTTACTTTTATAGAGCGGAAGCAAGCAAATATTATTAATCATGTACAATAAACAACAAATGATAGATACATCAATAAGCATATCTGAAAATAAATTAAGCTGCATATATCTGGTGTCTTTGATGACATTCTATCACGGCTATTTGCAAAATTTATCCGTTTCTTGTTACAAAAAAAAATCCGATTATACAAAACAGTTTAGCAAATAGTGTCGTTTTACAGCTAGCAAATGTTAAGAGTTTTAAACTTGACCTAAATAAAATCGATCCACCTTTAATTGTAGTTGTATTTAGGTGAAAAGGTTTAAAACTCCCGAGGACCATCATGTTATTTACAAACATCCTAGGACAAGTTATATATGTAAGATAGATTCACCCTTGATTAACAACTCTTGTTCTTCCTAGCAAAATACTTATTGGTAATTAACAACGCTAGTCATGTATACTTGCAAACTCTTATGAAACAGCCAAAAAATATTAAAGGGATCTGTAACAAAATATCAAACAAAGAGAGCGTGGCGTATTGCCCCGGTTCTCATGTCTCTCTTCTCACTCGCGTGAGACGTTGTGCATGAAGTTGAAGTTTCAACCAGTGAAGCTCTACAAAACGTTCAAGCCAGTGAAACTTAACTGGTAGATCCATGATAGCATTTCATGTATCTATCCAGTGGAGGAGCCAGAACTTTTTCTTACTGGGATCAAAATTAGGTAATTAAATTTTATCATTTAGTTTTTGGTGTGTTTAAATTTTTGTGGGATTAGAAATAATATTTTTATGGGGTCAGCACATTACTTATCTACAAGAATACATATATTTTAAAAAATGAGGTGGGGTCAGCTGACCCCTCTACTCCCTTCTTACATCCACCCCTGGATCTATCCATATCACTGAAATGGATAGATCGTACGCACAAAGAGTTGGCTTAGGAGACAATTAAAAATTGGTTTTAGAAGTAGATATAAGAACATAGTTGAGAGATATAAGAACATAGTTGAGAGAGCGAACGAAAAAAACATATGCATATTCTACCCTGATCCCATGTCTCTTGCCCTCACCTCGTCCACAATGTGTCAAACCAGAGATAGAGACATAGGATGAGGTATGATATGTCTGAGGAGACAATCAAAGAAGTTTAGGAGTAAATACGAACTTGGTTGAGAATGATCTGCTATATAAAGAGATGAAATGGTTTGAAATACGAAACTCAGACGTTGACTTGGGATTTTACAACACAAAGCCCAATTGAAGGGTTGCTTAAAGATCAAGTTCTTAGATACAAGGGTGAGTATTGGAAATTGATCTGCACTCTTGTCCGTGGCTTTTGCTTTTGCTTTTGTAACTTACGTCTTGCCAGTGGCGGACCCAACCCAGAATTTAAAGGGTGTTAACAATTGGGCTTTGGCCCAGAATAAAAATCATTTTAAGAAAAAAACCAGAAATAAAGCAGCAGAGCGAGTAATCGAACCCTGGTTAGGTGGGTCAGGAGAAAAGGATGTTAACCGAATGACCTACGGAATCACATATTCATTATAGGAAAACAGCTGAAATTTAAATTTAACCAGTGTCAGCTGACCCACTATTACTCAACGTGGGAAATTTAAATTTAACCAGTGTCAGCTGACCCACTATTACTCAACGTGGGAAATTTAAATTTAACCAGTGTCAGCTGACCCACTATTACTCAACGTGGGAAATTTAAATTTAACCAGTGTCAGCTGACCCACTATTACTCAACGTGGTCCGTCCCTGCCTCTTGCTATATTATTATGGAGAGCGCTCGTATGCAACAATTCTTCGGGGCACGTCTGATACATCATTATGCAGAAGTCAACACTGATGAAGTATGTAAAAACTGCTTACTTTCGTGTAAAGAATTTTGTCACTGGATGGTTTGATAAAAAGATTAATTGGAGACCACGGTTAAGATTTGATGACGGATCTCTTCCAAACCAAACCGCAGAGAATGCTGCAGAAATAATATTTAGGAATATTCTAAATATTCTAATTATTTACTATTTTATTTATTATTAGGATAATTATTTTAATGTTTTAGGGATTTATGGTTTTTTATATATAGCTTTTTTAGGCTATGATTTATGTAGTTTATGACTTGATTAATAAAATTGAGAGTTCTCTCTTTATTCATTGTTTCCGGTATATCTATAAAGATCTCAACGAATTTAAAAAGACATTGATTTTAGGCATTCGAAAATTAAATAAGATCGTGATGTAGCGGACCTACGATAGATGCAAAAAATCTTATTTAGTTTAAGAATACCTAAGAATCAATGCATTCTTAACTCATTGAGATCTACAGATGTATTGAGAACAACGTTGAGAATACTCTTCTCAGTGCTTAACAAAAACTATTTATACAATTATCAATATCAATAAACCGAATACAAACTCATGCCTAAACGACTATATATAAGAAAACCATAAAACAATAAAATAATAATGATAATTATCTAAATAACTAATAAAATGAATAATAAATATTCAAAAATATTCTAAATATTTATTTGCATCAACTTGTCTGAGACATTTTTCATAAGCTAGAATGTTAGAAATATAATACTTAGTGCTAATCGACAAGTGTGATGTTTTACTAGCTATGACAACTTTTTTTCACTTATGTTTAAAAGCGTTATAAAACCCTGCATAAATTTTAAGTTTTTTTTCTTCTTTGATGTTTTGGCTGTGAAAAGTTTCCAAATTGAGGTGCTATAAAGGATTACATGATCGATCAGCTGCCTGAAACTTTGATTCAAAAAATATTGTTTTCCCTTCCAGTAAAAACAATTATATCTACAAGTGTTTTGTCTATAGAATGACGGTGTTACTAGAAGTTGGTACCATAACTCAAATTCCATTTCAAAGATTATAAAAAATGAACACCGATCATATTGTTTGATAGGAAATACTGTAACAATTTTTTTCTATCAAACACGATATGTTGGCACCAATTCTAATAAAATCGACATTGTATAGACAAAATACATGTGGATATAACATTTTTTATTAGAAAAGAAAACAATATATAAATCAAAGCTTTAGACAGATGATCTATCATGTCCACTTTTATAGATCCTTGATTTGGAAAACTTTCAAATCCAAAACATTAAAGATAAAATTATGTTATATTAAGGACTCAACTGTTTGCATGATTTTGTTTTTATTTTTAGGTTAGGAATTTTGCTTTGTTTTTCTAGTTTGTGTTTTTTTTTTGTGTGTAGATTTTACCTTTTTGAAAATGATTTTTGATTTTATTTTTCAATGCATTGTATTTTTTAAACATATAAATCCTTTAAAGTTCTAAATGTTGTTTTATGTGTTTATAATTATCAAAAAATTAATTTCGTTAAGTTCTAACTCAAAAATTTATAACTAAAAATAAATTATAGATAAAATACATTAAAATATTTTTTATCTATAATTTACAAAAACTTACTAAAGGTCTAAATTTTGAATGCATGGCTAAAAAAGTAGTTTTCCAAAAAAAAAAAAATCTATTTAAAAATCTGCAAACAATGAAAACCTAAAATTTATGAGAGTTTAATAACCCTGGATAAAATAAAACTTACCTTTTCCATTAATTGTCGTTACCTCCTCCAACAGATGTATATCTCTCTTTTGCACTCTACAAGAATTTCCTTGCTTTCCTTCTGCACAGCCTTAGTCCATGATTCGTGTTCTCCACTTCCAAATAAAGAAAAACTAGATCCAGAGAGCAAAAAAAAAAAAAGCAACAACACACATAATTGTTTTTTTTTTTTTTTTTGAAAAAAGGGCTAACACACATAATTGTTACGGTTCTTATATATCTCTTTGTAAAACAAAAACGGTTCATTATATATATATATCATCATAGTATATCAACTCATGAACGGAGTCTATCAATCGAGTATTTTGATATTTTCTTTCCCAGAGATTGATGGCAAAAGATAAATCGAGAAAAAAAAACCTAGCAGCCTTCTCTCTCAACATAACCCTCATCAAATAAAGCAGAAAACTAGTAACGAAGCCACAAAAGAAATGGGGAAACATAAACTGTTTGAGGATACAATCGAACGCTTTTGAAACTTACTGCAATAAAAGTAATGTTATTTTATTTGAAGAATTAACATGCTCGTTTCTTAATTGAATAATCAACAAATGCTACCTATAATTCCCCTTAAGTATACATATACTTTAGAGTTTACATGCTGTAAGAAACATGTACTCTAAAAAAAGTGAAAATGTACGTACAGTTACCAATTATGTAATGTCTGGTTGAAATCTCCTAGGTTAAGATGAGATCTGTTTGAACACACTCTCAAAACTATCCATAACTTTGACCTCCTTTCCTGTAAATCCAAACAAGAGACTTTGAGATAATAAACCAGCATCTTTCTAGATATCACACGAATTGATGTATTTCCTTACCTTGTTATCAAATAGTCGGCTGATTCTTGTTTTAATTTTATAGAGCAGAAGCAAGCAAATGTACAACTAACAACATATTAGAGATACATCAATAAGCCTATCCGACAATAAATTAATCTGCATATATTTGGTGTCTTTAACGGCATTCTATCACGGTTATCTGTAAAATATATCCGCTTCTACAAAACAGCTTAGCAAATATTGGAGTTTAAACTTGACCTATACAATTGATCCATCTTTGTAGTTGAATTTAGGTGAAAAGGTTTAAAACTCCCGAGCACCATCATGTTATTTACAAACATCCTAGGACAAGTTATATATGCAAGATAGATTCACTCTTAATTAACAACTCTTGTTCTTCCTAGAAAAATACTTATTGGTAATTGAACAACCTAGTGTATACTTGCAAACTCTAATGGAAAAGCAAAATAAATAAATAAATAAATAAATATATATATTAAAAGGATCCGTAGCAGAATATCAAACAAAGAGGGCATGGCCGCCCGGTTCTCATGTCTCTCCTCCCACTCGCATGAGAGGCTGTGGATTATGTTGAAGTTTCAACTAGTGGAGCCTCTACACAACGTCTCAAGCGAGTGAAATTGGTAGATCCATGCTACGCGATAGATCATATGCACAAAGAGTTGCATTAGGATACAATCAAAGGATTGATTTTAGAAGTAGATATAAGAACATATATAGTTGAGAGAGAGCAAACATAAACAACATATGCATATTCTACCCTCATCCCATGTATCTTGCTCTCACCTCGTCCACAACGTGTCAAAAGAGAGATAGAGATCTGGGATGAGGTAGGATATGCCTGAGGAGACAATCGAAGAAGTTTAGGGGTAGATACGAACTTGGTTGAGAATGAGCTGCTATATAAAGAGATGAAAGGCTTTGAAACTTTGACCCCAAAGATAGAAATCAAATTTTAGGGTTGGAAACGTTGGACCCAAAGATTTCTTATCTCAATTAGAAGATAACTTCCCTTAATTCATTATTCACACAATCTTATGATCTTATCCCTTAAATTGTAGAAAGTAAATCCTATCCCTTAGATTAATGTATATTTCTCTAACATTCAATAAAGTCATAGGAACTTAACCTATAAACATAAAATACTGCTAGCTAGATAACACTTTGTCTGTGTTTTATATATATTTCTTATGATTAATGTACATTTGTCCGTGTTATATATAGATAACACGTTGGACCCAAAGATTTCTTATCTCAATTAGATGTACATTTGTTGACAAAAAAAATCATAATATAATAATATAGATATGCATTGGTCGTGAAAATGTTGATGACGTAATTACAATCATGCACTAATATTCAGTCAAAACACAAAATACTATTGAATTTAAAACATTGTAATAAGTTATTTATCCGTTGGAGTGGACTCAGAGGAGATATTAAAGAGGGCATTGTCAAATATTGTCTACTAAAAGTTTATACCGCTTATACTTATCATATGGCATAAATATATTGTATTGCGAGGATACAGTGGTGGTCTATACAAAATTTTGATCATACTTTGAATAAAAGCGTGATTTATTAGTCCTTTTCTATATTTCAGTGAAACTCAATGTGGAAGAGTACTTTGTCTTTGTAAGAGGATAGCTACGAGAAAGTTACACTTTCAAAATACAAAAATTGTTAGTTTTATCTACCGTAACCATCCGTATCCGGGTCGGCTTCCTGTCCTAATAGCAGCCGTTGGAACCAGTTCAGATTGTAAGGAGGGACACCAAATTCGAACAGGCTCTTGCCGATATTTGCTTCGAAGAATTATCAGTTTCCTCGGTGCTCTAGCTCAAGGTCAAGGTCAAGGTCATCCACCGATCATCTGTTACAACCTCATCGGTTCCTTAATCAGGTTTTAACTTTGAATAAACTTCATTGACTAATTCAAGTCTCTTCACGTTGTTAACATACATTTTCCTCAGACTCGGGTTTTAATTCAAAATTGAACATGGAAAAGTAAGATATAAAGGTTGTCAATGCAATTTAAATAGATACATTATTTGGAACTTGAGTTGATTGTGTACAGTATCTTACTCTATGATACGAGAACAATGTGATATGTGATATGCATTCCCTAGTTTCTTTTTTGGCATTCAGTGCCATGGATCCTCAAATAATTTAGATCTGTAATAAATTGTTGGTTCAACTAATTTAGTGCATGGTTAATTAAGTATATAGTAGTAGATGTTGGTTTGAGTCTTGAAAATCTGGTGCCTCAATTCTTTTCTATTTGATTATGGACAATGGTGTGATTATGGTGACACTACAAAAAAAAGTAGTATTGATAGCACATTACGATAACATTGTTTTTGAGAACTGTTATAAAAGATCAGTTTTGGATTTTGGTTTGTAATAATAGCACTTAATTAATGCTATTTTGAAAATTAGTCACCGGAAAAAGAAAATCACTGACACCGCCAAAATTTAGCTAAACTTTACACTTAAGCGCCAAATAAATATTTTAAGCGGTTTTAATAATGCTAAATGCTATCGATGACATATATAATAGCATTTTTGTTATGCTAAGAAAAATTATTTAGTCTCAAACCCCAAACCCCAAACTATAAACTCAAATCCTATACATTCCATAAACACAAACTTTAAAATTTTAGATTTCATATTAATATTTTCCAAACTTTAGTTTCAAACCATAATCCCAACACTCAAAATCTTAAACTCTAACTCCAAAATCTCAAAATCATAACTCCAACACAACCCTCTTCTTGGAACCTAATCTTTAACCCTTCTTCTTCACTTACATAATTCAAACCCTATATCGTAAAACATGAAACCTTAAATTTTAAATTTTAAACAAAACTTAATTCCTATAATATATATATATATATAGATAGATATCTATAAACTATGTACAATTTTAATTTTTTCAAACTCTACATTCAAGTCTTCTAATAAACTTCAAAACCCTACTCAACTTATATTCCAAATCCTATTTCATAAACTTCAGATCTTACATTTTCAATATAATCTAATTCCTACATCCTAAAACTAATATATAAAATTCTCAAATTTTTAAAATTTCTACTAAATATAAACATATATAAAATGTAAAGACCAATTATTAAACAAAAATTATATTTCTTAAACCCTCAACTTCATTTATTTTATGTTAACTCTGAATTTTAATTTCAAATTTTAAACTTATTCCCTATGCCATATATCATAAACCCTAAACTCTAATTTATATCCAAATATCAATCACAAAGTTTAACTTTTAAAATTATAAATTTAAATCTATAAATTTTATATTATGAATTATAAAATTTTGATGTTTCCTCAAAATATATCTTTGTGTACAAAAAATGTATTATAAACATTTTATATATTAAACACACAAAATAGAAAAAAAGCAATAATATTAAAAAAAGAAGAAAACAGTTTTTAATAATCTGATCAATCACATACAAGGGTGAGGATAGTTAATATTGACCATTGATTAAATATTTTGAAGGGTCCAGATTCCTCATGCTTCTTCCCCTCTCTCTCTCTCTCGTCTCTTTTTTCTCTACCAGATTCACAAATCTATCTACTCTGCGTTTCATCCTGCTCCTTCCTCTATCTCTCTCTCTCTCTGATATCTCCAATTTTTTGAAAGGTGAGTGTCTCATCTGTAACCACCAAACCTCCATCGTTCAAAGGTCACTACTCCACATCCTTCTCCTTTTCTCTACCGGGAGCTGTCACGCTCATCACCACCACTTTCTTTGTGTCTCTTTTGATGAGTCTGAACATGTCGCCGTCGTCATGGTCTCGAGCTCGCCCCCATGGTCACCGGTCTCAAGCTCGCACCGTCTCGCCCCGTCGTCACCATCTCGAGCTCGCTCCGTCGTCACCGTCTCGAACTCGCTCCGTCGTCAACGGTCTCAAGCTTGCTCTGTCACCACCACTCTCGAACTCGCCCCAAAAGTCATCGATGGAGAAGGAGATCGAGAGAATACATAGGAAGATAGTGAGAAGGTAGAGCCGGAGGAGGAAGGATGCGGTGGTTTACGGCAGTTCACGACAGTGAGAAGGTAGAGCCGGCTGGAGGAGGAAAGGCTCAGGCGGCTGGAGGCAAATCTCATTGCGGCTGGAAGAGGAAGGCTTGTGGAGGCTGTCTTTTTTTTAGGTTTAATTTTTTTTAAAGATTTGGTTTAGTGTAAACCGATTTGGGTAGATGTGATGGTTTAATTTTTTGTTAATTCTGGTTTAGTTTTGTAAACTGAATTTTAATTGTAATTCTATTTTAATTTATAAATACAAAATTTCTTTATTTTAATTATAATTAAATTATAATAAATTATTATTTATTTTTAATTATAAATCAATTTCTGGATTAATTTTTTTAATTATAATGTTACTCAATAATAGCGAACTATAAAAAATGCTATTATATAGTTTAGTTATAGTAGCATTTATAAAAATGCTATGATATAGGAGAGACCTATTATAGCTCGGTCAGACATAGCGGTTTCAATAACGATAACAATGACATGTCGTAGCTTTTTTCTTATGCTAAGAAAATATTTTTTCTTGTAGTGTAACCATGAGAATATATACTTGATGTTGAAAGTATTAATCTTAATCTTCAGATTTTACTTATTTTTTTCTTTCTTTCTAGCCCAACCTCTCGTTGTTGAACTTGTTAATTATCCTCTTCATGTTGACTGTTGTGTTCCTAACTTCCGTGTATATGACTGTCCGTTTATGTTATTTTGACAATTTGTTCACCTTAATCTTGTAGATAGTGTAATATTAAATGCATAATATGTCGATCATAACCCTAGAAGGTGATCAGAAAGGCGACACAAGGCCCAACTTACGATTTCTTAACCAACAGCCCGTAAACCGCATGTCGGTTTACGCTTGGTCCGCAAGGGAAGATAAATGTCAAGTTTCCGCGGATAAATACGGAATTTTGAAGATAATTACGAAGATCGAAAAAAATGGAATATCTCCATTTTTATGCTATGGCGGCTTAAGGGCAAAAGAGGAAAGTCGTAAACCGACCTTTGAGCTAGTATATAAGGGGTCCTAGACGAGAGGCATGGGGAGGACTTTTTTCAGAGAAAACTTAGCACTTAGAGCAATTAGGCAACTTTCCGTTTTTGTTTTTTCGAACTGCGACTCAACTAGGTTTTGCAGTCTTAGGTTGTTAGAATTAGGAATCTCGCCGACAGCTCTCGTGGCCAAGGCTTTTACCTTGTTGTAACGCTCATACGCGGATTCAGAATAAAACTCCTTTTGCTCTCTTTTACGATTTCTTATTTCTTTTCGTCTTTAATTGCGTGTTCTGATTTCTTGGCGTGTGGTTTAACAGATATCCGGAACCTCTGGGAAATTAGGGTTTTCTTAACTTTCCTTATTTAAACGGAAATCGTTATTGCGAATTTCGGTTCCCACAAACATCACCAGCATAAACACCATTTTTGGATCAAACATACAGTCGACGCTAATCCAGGCCTCCATCAACGTCCACGGGCTCAACAGTTTCCAACACCTGCTCAACCAAGGAGCTGTTTATGATCTTAGCCTTTTCGATGTGACAAGGAGCAGCCCTAACTTTCAATTCGCTGATGCGACTGTTGCAATCAGATTCACGGAGCAAACCCTCTTCGTCGAGCTAACCGAACCATGTCCCCTATACCGACTCAGATCTTCAGGTCTTCATGGCATTTGCTAATACCAACACAGAGTTACTAGGTTTCTTTCCCGTCATCTAATTTCGAATTGCTGCTACTCTAAACATGTGAAGCCACATTAAACTATCAGTCACCGTTAAGACCTGAAGATAAAACGTGTAGATATTGTTGGAGAAGTGAAGGGGTTTCGAGCCATCTTCTATGACAAAACTCAGACAGCTCAGCACATCATAGCGAATATCATAATTGAGAGGTCTTAATGAAATCTACTTTCACCTTTGTGTTCGGTTGTTTATGTTTACTAAATCTACTTGGTCCTTTATGTTAGTCTTTTTAGAATACTAAACACTAGACAGCTAATTTGTTCCATTTTAAGTAATTTTTTAACATGAGTTTATGTAGAGTTACTCATGTCTGCCTTAGTGTTTTAGACAATCTTCTTATCCTCCTCGATGAGAAATTGGTCGCCTTAGGTGTAGAATCCAAGGTCTTCCTAGCTACAAACATCAACTCAAAATTGGTTATTTAAATATTTCTCTTTGCATTTATAAGTTTATTTCTCAAACTACAGATATGTTGGTCCTTTCATAGTACTCTTCTTTCAGGGATGTATTTTCCTTAACGCTACCTCTGGGACTCAGTTCTATTCCGACGATGAGAGCTACTATCACAAGAACTACTTGGAAAGGTAATGGGTTTAAGCTTTCGCAATCTACACAAAAGCTACTGTTGATATCATCTACAACTTCTAACACATTTGGTCCATTGAGGCACTTTCCCAATGAAGAAGTATCGGCCTCCAACTCTACGAAGTATGGGGGTGTGAGGAAGATTGATTCTTTGACTGTCTTGGAGTGAAATGCATATATGATTACTCCAAGCCCACAGGTAAGCCTGAGACTCTAGATCGCTAATCTTTCACAAAAAAAACCTCAAACTATACTACTAACCAGTCTTTTTATTAGACAGCTGAATTCATATGCACTGTTAAAGTGTAGGAGATATATACTGATAATGGATGGTCCTACATATCATGTTCTAAGTATGTACGTAAATTGCAAAGGAGATTATCGTCCTTCACCAGCTTGCAATAATGAAAACGCAGTCGGAGTTGTTAGGTATTACGGTTTAAAAAAACTAAAATCCTAACTGATAACAAGGACCTGCTTATTTCCGTGGACCCTCTGCTTATTGATGTTTTCTTTCGTATTTTAGGTGCATATTGCAGATGGTAGTATCGGATGCATCTGACACCGCTGTCTTTGTCGCATTTGACACTACAATGACTCAGGTAATGAATGTGCATGTGCGTGCTGCTGAAGTCTCCCAACTCCTGGTAAAAATAAACTTATTAGTTGATCCTTGGATGTGTTTCAAAGCTTTCGAATAACATTTCTCACTTTTCTTAAATACAGGACGTTGTATGGAAGACGTACATGGCAGAGCCCTCAAAAAATTGTTAGCTGTACCTTAACCTTCCAGTTGAAGCTCACACCATTCAATTTCTATACAAAACATCAGAGATGTACTATCTCAAGCATTTACGATCACCACCAGCGCAACCCCTTGATGATTTTTCTGCTCAGGTAAATTAAAATTTATACCAGAAACTTAATGTGTTTTCCTAAAGATCATGCTTAACATTCGCTGTGGTTGATTAGCAGGGAGGTAACAACCATCCTGATAATGATATTCCAGGTGCTGGTTCAAAGGTGAAGAGTTGTACTGATGTGAAGAACAATGTTCCCGTGAACATGAGATGTTGCAATAATGGTGGGGCGTTGAATGGATACGCCAGGAAGCTGTTCAGAATGCGGTCCCTGTTGTTTCTGCCCCAACCTCCGAATTTCCATGGGCTACTGATGACAGACCTACTGGGGAGAAGGCCTGGACTGATTAGACTCGCAGCTTTTTGAGTCTACTATCCTTTACTTGACTCTCACCTCTTAGATGCACTGCAGTCTTTTTTTACTTTTGTTTTTTTAATGAATAATTTCCCTTCAGTTTCTTCTCTGTTAATGTGTTTTCCACCTAAGCTTCTACTCTGTTCAATGAGTTTGCAATGGTTTACGATGGTTACTATAAACTTTGTTCGACAAATCGTTATAGGCAGAAAATATTTATGTCGCACCACTTGATGTTCAATATTAGCACTTGAAACACAAACATATTTCTTAATTTTTTCTACCACCTCCAGCTTCATTTTATGTTTTATTTATACTTGTGTATGGAAGAGATACATTACAACAACAGGTTTTCGAAGCTACTTCAACTATAAAACTACGTTCAAAAGAAAACACTGACAGGGGCTGGCCATAGCTAATCCATAAGAGTGCATCCACTCCACATTACCATCGTGGGTAAAATCCACAAATCCTAACGTACAGTTAACGTTTCAGGTATTATATGTGGATCTCAACACGATGTCTCTTTTAAATCTCAAAACTCAACAACCGAAGAGGAAGAGGAAGACATTAGTATGCTATGTTGTAGAATTTTGATTTATAAATTTTGCTATTTCAGAAATTTTATGATTAATTTTCAAAGCTACAAAATATAAAATAATGCAACTAATTCAGTCCAAAACCGTACAAGCAGGCCAACACTCTCATACACAAAATTCAAATTGTTAGTTCTTAAACTTCAATATTTTTAGAAAAATTATTAGTCTGCGTTGGTGGTTGGTGAATTCAAAATATAGAATGACTAGAAGATTTGTATATATATATATATATATATTATTTTTATTATAAGATATTTTATTTCAATGGTAAATGAAACAAAATTATTACAATAATTAAACCGAATATAACTATGTTTAATAAAATTAATAACCGAATATAACTACGTTTCCAAAGAATCCCGACCACACTATAACCTAACTAAAAAATACGAGAGTAAAAACCCAAATTATAAATATGCATCAAAATTCAAGCACGAAATCAAAAGCAATTATGGCATAAGGGAATGACAAGAACTTCAAAATTAATTTATACATAACAAGGCAGAAAAATAAAAACACACATATTAGTTCAAATAATAACTCAAATACATTCATGAGGAGCCCCAAGTCATAAGCTTGGGTAATATTTGCTTGATAGATGGATCTTGGACAGCTTCTGCTCAGTATAGTGGATGTGGATGGGTCTGGTTGGACAGTGGAGGAAACACTCAATTGTTGGGGACAAGAAATTTCGATCGACGGGAATCAGCTCTGCATTCGGAAGTCGAAGCACTGCGGTGGGCAATGGAGAACATGCTTCAACACTCAACTTGCCAGAATTTTGGGACAGATTGTAAAGAGCTGATAGCAATGATAAAGGATCCTCATGCCTGGCCTAGCTTTGCGACAGAGTTGGAAAGGATAGAGACGCTGCTGATTTGCTTTCCGGACTTCGACATCATTTATGTTCCACGAGTGCGCAATCAGTTTTCAGATTTTTTAGCTAAGACTGCTAGATCCTTCCATAGGAAGTTACATTTTATTGGTCTTTCTGTTCCAGTCTGGTTACCCAGTCCACCTCAAGTTTGAGTAATAGAATGGCCGTTTGACGTCAAAAAAAAAAAAAAAAAAAAAAAAAATCTTGTAGATAGTGTAATACGTACGTGTTCTTGTGCTTTATATCTTTATGTTGTAGTTAAATTATTTGTTCCAGTCTTTGTATAGAGTCTAAAGCTAGATGAATTGGAAACAAACCATTTTGTCCTTATCATGAAGGAGGTTTCGGCTTGGACGTCCCGTTTCTAGTGCTCTTATGTTCTGCCTGGTAGTGTTGGTTCGGTTAACTGAATTTCATAACCGCTAAACCATCTTCTGTGCTACTATTAGAGATGGCAATCATGGACCTGGACCGCGGGCCTGACCCCTAAAGAACTGTCGCGGGACGGTATTGGGCTGGGGATTTCTAATCCCGCAAATTTGTGGGCCTTGGGGGTGGTTTATTGAGGGACTGGGCTGTTGCGGGACTGGGCTTTTTCGGGATGGGTCGAAGCGGGCCATACGGGATTACAAGGACCTGCGTATTTTTTCCTTCTTCTTTTTTTGGTCAAATGTCTTTTTTCTTCATTTCTTGTTTTACCTGGAAAAAATGAGAGAGAGTGTGAGAAAAAGGTGATTCGTGTGACTTCCAGCGAGAAAATGAAAGAAGCTCCAGCAATTACAATTCGAACTCCGGCGATGACGATTCGAGCTTTGGCGATGTTTTATTTGATGTTCACTTTTTATTTACTTTGTGATTGGCATCCTTTGATTTGGTGTTTGGTTTTATTTAATTTTTGGATTCATTAAACTAAAGCATTGGTTATGAACTTATGAGTTATAAGCATTGGTTATGAACTTAAATCAGTAACGAGACTAAGATATGGTTAGAGCCTTGTCGACTAAGTATTTAATTATATAACAATGATGTCGTTCAGCTGAAAAACTAAGCTATAACAATGATGTCATTCAGATGAAAGAGTTAGTCTCGTTACTGATTAGAGCCTTCTTCGATGTGTTTTCTATTCTTCATGTTCTCTCGTTACTAATCATTGTTCTCTGGTTAGATCAATATACTAGAGTAGACATCAAACCGTAGTGATCATGTTCGAAATATGTTTTGTCGTGTGGGCAGCAGTAGAATATAAGACGTTCCGTGGGCCGACCCGCGAAGGCCTATTAATATTGCAGTACGGGATTGGGTTAGTCACTTCGGAGACCACAGCCCCCACGGACATGACCCGCCCCGCCGTAACCCACTTGAAGACGAATCCGCTGCGGTACGGGACGGGATGGAACGGATAAACATGTTTGCCATCTCTATCTACTAAAGCATCGGAAGTGTTGGATGAAAGTTTAAGGCGAGTTTTACCAATAAATTTATGTAATTTATTTATACTATTATTTAAGAGATGATTTTACTTACATGTCATACTTTTCATGATTGTAAGTTATTTTGTCTATTTGTCATTTTTTTATTAATTTTTAAAAGCTTATTTGTCATATTTTTAAAGGTTTTAGGTTGAGTTATTAGTTTTAATATTAACGAGATTTTGACCCGCATTTTTATTTTTTTCTTTGGTTGTTACAAATAAATGTGTAATATACTAGTGATATTTACATTTTTTATATATTGTATTTGATTATTGAATTTTGAAACTTGGGAAATAATATGGAGTTAAACTTATTTGAGAGTTGTTCTTTTTTTCACATGCGAGATTTTTATTTTCTTATTCAATTTATTTCATTTTTAGTAGACCTATATACTATAATATATAAGATGATAATTAATGATAAACTTCTGCATGAAAGAAGGATGTTCCAAATTTATTGTTGTAATCTCATGATATAAATTTTATATTTAAATAATATAAAATGATAAGATCTTAATGGTAAAATTTTATTCCACGATATAACAACTATATAGGGACTGGAGTGAAGGTTAATTTAGAAATTAATATATTCTTCAATCATATAACATAACTTCGGCTGCGCAAAATTTTAAAATCATCATCATTACACACCTCAAGTCTACAAACAACTTATACGATTTCCAAAACTAATTCATTTAACTGAAAACCACAAAAAATGTAAATCAGAAAATAAGCGTCAAAAACATAAAATATTGTCATGATTATATTTCAATCAATTGTAAAAATCATTGTATATATTTTTATCAAACTACTCAACCCTAGATTGTCCTATCATTATACTATAAACCCTAGTTCCAACACAAACAGTCTCTAATGACAAATTATTCACAATGAACCGAACTTTCTAACTTAACTTCATACTTCATCCCTACACTCCTAGACTTCTTATATACTCTAAAATTAAATATGTTACACAATGCAAATCAATCAAGATATTAAAAATGACTAAAGAAATATTCTGAGATGTGCAAAGACAAAGGCAATTGACTTAAATGATATTAAGTTTGAGATAATATCCGAAGCCAAAATAAACAGAACCGGTTATAAACAACCGGAAAATTAGTCCCAAATATGTAGCCAGAACAATATAAAACATAGACTTTTAAAAAATATTTAGAGAATTTGGAGGCGAAGGGTTCAATCATACATGTGTGGCTCACCAAGCTTGTACCAATCAATTATGGAACCTTCACATCTGCCATCTTCTCTTCTGCAAGGCGTATCTCCGATTCAAGGTTTTCTTTGTTAGACTTAGGGACAGACTTAGCCATTATGTGGTCGAGTAACTCCAGTTTCGCGTTTGTTGGATAATTCCAAGCTTGTGGAAACTTAACATATTACTAGATGTTTAATATGTTAAGATAAACACAATAAGAAAACCTAGAAATAGGAAAAAGAAGTTTCTATTTAGGTTAAGTTTGTGTTTTTCATATTCCACATGTTAAAGGGAATTGTCTTTCATATAAATATAGGTCTAATGGAGAGGTGTTCCATATGATCTGAGAGAAACATATTGAGAGCTTTAGTTTTGAGTAGTTTCTAAAGGTAATAAGAAAAATTGTTCTTATAACTCTTTGTGTTTCTAAGAGATCTGAATTGGTATCAGAGCCTCAGGTTGGAGTCTTGATCTAAGCTTAAGTTGTAGCTTAAGATCCCGGTGCTTGTGAACAAGAGATCGCGACGGCAAGATGGCTGACGTGACTAGGGCTCCACGCACGAAGGACTTTGGATCTACATCCATCCAATGTCCGATGTTGTCACCGACAAAC
>NC_027749.1:46496045-46500763 GCF_000695525.1 Brassica oleracea var. oleracea
GTCAAGCTTAGGATCGACAACAAATCAGCCATTGCTCTAACCAAGAATCCAGTTTTCCATGGAAGGAGTAAGCATGTACTCAAGAAGTATCACTTCATTCGTGAGTGTGTGGAGAACGGGCATATCGAAGTGGAGCATGTGCCGGGTGTTGAGCAGAAGGCTGACATCTTTACCAAGCCATTAGCAAGGATTATGTTCAAGCAAATGAGGAGCTTAATCGGAGTTCAAGAAATTGATCTCCCTAATTCAAGTTGGAATTAAGGGGGTGAATGTTGGATAATTCCAAGCTTGTGGAAACTTAACATATTATTAGATGTTTAATATGTTAAGATAAACACAATAAGGAAACCTAGAAATAGGAAAAGGAAGTTTCTATTTAGGTTATGTTTGTGTTTTCTATATCCCACATGTTAAAGGGAATTGTCTTTCATATAAATATAGGTCTAATGGAGAGGTGTTCCATATGATCTGAGAGAAACATATTGAGAGCTTTAGTTTTGAGTAGTTTCTAAAGCTAATAAGAAAAGTTGTTCTTATAACTCTTTGTGTTTCTAAGAGATCTGAGCGTTAATAGCCCTCACTTCAAGCTCGATATCATGCTTGACAATAATTGCATCTGTTTGCTCCTTCTGCATAGTGAGCAAAGCACTATAATGCGATTGGGTTTCCGTTTTTTCCTTTTCAAAAGAGTCTTTAGGAGTTGAGCCATAGTCATCTTCAAAAGGACGTTTCAGTTTCAAATCCTTGTTTCCTGCCATTTTAACTCGTTCTTTCTACATGTACATCCAAAATTATCGGTTTAAAATAAAAAGATATGATGAATAAACTACAGTAGAGAAGACGACTTGTAAAGATATACATCTTAGACAACGATTATCTATACCATGATAAATATATACTTTCGGCATTCACTAATAAAATTCATATCTATGGTAAGACTTACAGTTCTACAAAATATTAGCAAGAAAAAAAACTTCAACAATGACATAAGATCTACATTGGAAATGATTACTTGTATTGTTCTAAAATGTTCAGAAGAAAAATTTACAATATCGGAAGGTAGGGTGACGAAAATGCAGATGAAGAGAGAAATAAGGGTTTCTACATAATGTATTAATGAAGAGTCTTATATATATAGCAAAAGTTAGAGTTATGTCGTTTTGGTTTAACCATTGCGTCTCTTGGTATAAAATAATTTTGGGCCATGTATTCAAAAAGAAATATAATTTTGGACTTAGTCATGTCAATGCATTTTATAACAAATTCTGGAAAAGACCCATATAGTTCTTTGTAGAATAAAACAACATTAATCTATGAGTACGAAAAATGCCCACATAGTAATGTTTTCAAAAAATTATATAAAAACTTTAATCTATGAGAAAATCAGAACCTGATCAAAGACAACATTAATCTATGAGAAAATATTAAACTAATCATCCATGCTTGGCATTCCCTATAACAATTTATAAGTTTAAGATTAATGTTATTCATGTATTTAACAGTGACAATAAAAAGTACATCTTAAAGTGATGTATGATGATAATTTGCAGTAGTAAAAGAGAAAATAAGGTAAGAAATAAATAAGAAGGCGTTTTACAAATAAAATAAAAACAAACTACAAAGTTGACAACATCATAAATTCGAGAAAATCTCTTTGAAAATCACGTTCTTCATTTGACGTTGAGGCTTGCCTTCACTGTCAACGTTCAAAATCTTCAATACTTTTTTAGAAGTTACTCTAGATATGGCAACATGTAGTTGCCCATGGGAAAACACGGTCTTGGTAGAAACAAACCAACCTCTGCAAGTGTTTGACCTTGACTTTTATTAATTGTTATAACGAATGTCACGGCTAGTAGAAGTTGTCGCCTCCTCATTTTGAATGACAACTTTTTCTCAGAAGTTGTTATTGAGAATCAAAGAAGAAACACAATTTTCCCAACCTTTTCTCCTGTAATAACTTTGGTCTTTATCATCAAATCATATATTTCTCTAATCTGAAATCTAGTTCTGTTCATCAGTCCACCTGTAGGATCAATGTTCCCAAGCAACATGATGGGAACATGTTTTGAATTACTTGAAATCGTACAAACTTATAATAATATAAATAAAAAATATAAGGATCAGAATTGATGTCTCGTAGATGAAACTCAAGTTTGCTCGTCAGTTTGCTTGAACACTGAATTGTTTCAAGCTCTCCTAATTCAACAACCTGACCAATCACATCTACAAGGTGATATTAAACACAATCCAATTAGATAAGATTTTAACAAATGATTTAACACAAAAATATGAACTAGTTGTAAATAATACCAATCAGGAAACATGGTTGCAGTGATCCACTCATAACCAACTGAAAATCAACCAAATTCAGAAACATGTCTTTATTCACATGGTTGGATCTGGTGATTGTTGTATTATCTATGAAGGCCATTTTATAGGAATGATCAGTTGATCTGTACATTCCTGTTGCATGGCTTAGTGTGAAATTTTGAATATTTCTCCAAGCTCCAACTTGTAGAAGTCTCCCCTTGTTTTCCAGGTACGCTTTCTTGCACGAAACATGAATTTTGAATCCCTAAAACATGTTCATATACAAATCGATGATAGTTAGTTATGTTACAAATCAAATGTCTAAATAAAATCTATACTCATGTCTATACTATTAAAATTAAACAAAGACTCAAAACATATACGCTCATCTAATAAGATGATTTCAAGTGTTTCTCCAGAGACGTAGTTGTACTGTTTCCACGTATGTAAGACTTTCATGTGAACTTTCCAAGCGGTTTTGAAAGGCTTCACATCACTCCAAAAACGTGAACGGCAAAAGAGAACTCATAGTGTTTTTTTTTCTGTGTCGAAAGGGTTGTGAGTTTAAGTCGATGGAACTGGTTGTATTTATAAGAGAAGCTTAATAGAATATTCGTAAAACCTAAAATTTATTGTTAGAGAATATCTTTGTGTATTTTAGGAAGTTGCAGATATTTTGTGAATGTGCGGTATAGGGTTTAGGGTTTAGGGGTTTGGATTTGGGTTTAGAATTTAGGGTATGGGGTTTTGAATTTAAGATTTAGGGTTTAGGGTTTATGTGGAAGCGTTAGCGTCGTTAAAATTAAAATTTTTATTTTTTGTAGCTATTTTTTATTTAATTTAATGTTTTTTAATTAATAATCTATGTGGAAATTTGATTGGTGCTAAAGAGTGGAGTGAATTTAAAGATTCACCCTAGGGGGTAAACCTAAGTTCTGTCCTTCTTTTATTGTTTTTTTTTGTTTTATAAAGGAGTTTTCTATTGAATATATTATTTTTTATAGGATTAATTTGACTAATAACCAAAATCATAAGTAAAATTAAATGTAGGCCACTCATGTTGACAGAATGAAAAAAGGTCATTTACCTCTAAGTCATCCGATTATATCCTTCGTAAAGACAAGTTGCAAGTATCAAAGGAAAAAAAGAGATGAAGTCGACGGTTTATTTACTAACTCACGTCTTTACTGCATACGTTTTCACTTTATTTAGTAAATAAGTGGATACAATATAACACTCTCACATTATCTGTTGTATTCAATTTGTATACGCCGTGAGTCTATTTCCATTTCATAAACAAACACATAAGGAAGAAGATGAATGAATGAAGAAGTTAATGCTTACCAGATTGTACGTGTACTATTATATCTCGGTTTCACATGTACTATTTTATTTCGCTGACATAGTACATCACCCAAACCTTTTCTCGGAACTATATCTACAAAACCAACCACATCTGATAAATAATATACTCAAACTCCTACTTAGTTAATCTAAACCCTACTCAGAAAACTATAAACCCAAATATAATTTATAAATTGTTTTTTGATATTAAACACATGAAGGCACATTTACTTGGTTTGCAGGGTTGCATATGTTCTATTCCATATAGTCCAAGTAGTATAGTAAACCAAACCAAACCTATCTCGGTGACATAGTACATCACCCAAACGTTTGGTGAGAACTATACATATAAAGCCAACCACAACCGCTAAATAATATATCCAACCCCCTACTTAGTAAATCTAAACCCTAGTAAGGAAACTATAAACCTAAATACAATCTATAAATTGTTTTCCGATATTAAGCACATGAAGACACATTTAATTGGTTTGAAGGGTTGCATATGTTCTATTCCATACAGTCCAATTAGTATTGTAAACCAATCTTACTGGAGAAACCTACATATTAAAACCGCTCACACCCGCAACTTATTATACCTAAACCCCTAAAAATTAATTGATTCATAACAATGATATGACATCAAAACATAACAAATGTTTATTCACTGTACATCCATATTTATATTCTATTTTTGTCAAATAGAATAGAACAATACAAATAACACATTGCAACTGAGTGACCGAATGTGGAGATGATGGAGTAACGAAAGAGAGAATGATGAGGTGAATGAGAAGGTATCATTTACAGAAGAGCTGGTACCAGCCGGAGTTGGTGGAGGAAAAAGAGAAACTATCACGAAAAGTGGAGAAGAATAATAGTCGATGGGAGAAACTAAAGGGACATGAGTGGAGACGGCGGTGAAGAGAAGATGATGGCATCGATAAAGCAATTGGTGATGGTGGTTGTAACACCCCCAAACCATTCTAGGCATAGGTCGAACCACTGGCCAACAAGCAAACAAGAACATGACCGACGGCCCGACCGTCTACCAAGGATCGGGA
>NC_027749.1:46500863-46505152 GCF_000695525.1 Brassica oleracea var. oleracea
TGTGAAACTTTGAATATTAATTAATATGATTTCAATTTTAATTTTAATTTTATATTTTCGAATTTAGATTTCAAAAGTTTTATTTTTCTTAAAAAATTAATATTTTTTACATTCCGAGGAAATTAATTATATTTTTTACTCGATCGATCGATGCGTTTTTGGACATAAATCCATCGATTGATCTGTTTATAAAAAAACATTCAGAATATACCGAGGGACATCTTCCTCGGAATATACCGAGGGACACCTTTCCTCGGAATATACCGAGGGACACCTTTCCTCGGAATATACCGAGGGACACCTTTCCTCGGAATATACCGAGGGACATGTTCCTCGGAATATACCGAGGGACATGTTCATGTCCCTCGGAATATTCCGAGGAACATGTCCCTCAGTATATTCCGATCGATCGATGGATATATGTCCAAAAACGCATCGATCGATGAACTTCCGAGGAAATATCCCGACGAAGTTCTCCCTCGGTATATTTCGAGGAGATTTCCGACAAACTAGTGATCCTCGGAATTTCCTCGGAATTCCGTCGGAAAATTCCGAGGGATTTCCGAGGAAAGAAGAAATTCCGAGGAATTATTTCCGAGGACTTGTTTCGTCGGTATATCGTCAGAATAACGTTATTCCGACGATTTTTTTCCCTCAGTATCCTTGCTGTTTTCTTGTAGTGTATGTAACATAGACACTTGTTATTTGGAGTATTTGAATTTAATACGTAAAGTTCTCAAAATTGTATTGAAGGTTAGTGAAATACACTCATCCAAGGGATAAGATTTTCTTTATACGATTTAAGGGATAAGATCGTTAGATAATTAATGAAAGGAAAGTATCTTCTAGTTGAGATAAGAAATCTATGGGTCCAACTTTTCCAACCTTAAAATTTGATTTCCTTTTGGGGTCAACGTATTTCAAAGCCTTTCATCTCTTTATATAGTAGCTCATTCTCAACTAAGTTTCTCATTCCCAACTAAGTTCGTATCTAACCACTGAACTTCTTCGATTGTCTCTCCTCAGACATGTCCTACCCTCATCCTATGTCTTTCTCTCTAGTTTAACACGCTGTGGACAAGAAAAGTGAGAGCCAGAAACATGGGATGGGGATAGAGTGTGCACATGTTGTTTTTGTTCCCTCTCTCAACTTAGTTCTTATGTGTAGCCTAGTTATCTACCCCTAAAACAATCCATTGATTGTCTCCTAAGACAAATTCTGTCTGCAAACTCTATCCTAAATCATGGATCTACGGCTCTCACTCGTTCGAGACGTTGTGTGGAGGTTTCACTGGTTGAAACTCATCCACAGCCTCTCAGGCAAGTGAGAGGAGAGACATGAGAGGGATAATTGAGCAATCGTGACATGCTCTCTTTATTTTTGATATTTTGTCACGGATCGTACTAATATTATTTTGCTCTTTAGAAAAACCTTTGTTTAATTTAACTACTAATAAGTATATTTCTCGGGAAACCATATTACCTAAGTGGGTAACTGTATCAACATTTGGTTATATGCAGTTCTGTTTTTTTTTGTTCCAGATTTTTTTCTTCCAAACTATAATTTAGGTTAATTCTTCACAAATTTTGATTAAGAATCTCATTGATTCATATGTTTTATTAGATATAAAAGTATATTCATTAACTTTACAAGTCACTGACTCACACCTTTGGAAACATATAAACTTTAATTCAACTGAATAGCTAGACTTCCGGAAACATAGTTTTGATATCAACAACCTTTTGTGGATTATATTTTGAACTTACACTCATGAAAGATATTTTATATCAAAATATGTTGTCGGAAAATCTAGTCATTTAATTTTAATTAAAGAGTATATGTTTTCAATGGTGTAGGTGAATATTATAAAGTAACTAATAAACCATTTACCGAAACATAAGATTAAATAGGATCAATAATAAAAATCCATGAAGAGATAACACAAATTATGATTTAAAGAAAAATGTGGGAAAGATATGATTGTCTTTATCTTTTTAAAATCAAACTCTAGGAAAAGAGATGTTATTTCAAAATATCATTGAAAATTTTGCATTAAAGAATGCTCATATATATTTTATTATGAACTATCTTACTTAAAACATTATTTGAGAAAATTAGTGAATTTTTAATGATTGAAAAATGTGCTTTCATATGATATATAAGAAGAAAAACATTAATAATGTATATACAAAAAACGTTTAAGGGATTGTATATTGCATAGATTTGACATGAAATACAAATAAACCAATGAATAATGTCCATGCATGTCAAAAAGAGTTATGGGCGAGAAGTCTAATGATAATCTGTATAATTGGAATGCATATCCGGGAAGATTATGTTTGGAGAATGAGAACTATAATAATTTGTGTGAATGTATCCATCAAAGAACACTCAAATAATATAATATAAGAGGTATAAATGTAAGAATAATTTTTTTGTCACCATTAAAGTCTTTGTCATATATTTATAACATCAAGACTTACAAAGACAAAGCACTCTTCCACATTTAGCTCATTAAGATATAGAAAAGAACTAATCAATCACGCTTTTATACATTCAAAATATGATCATCATCACAGGATCAACATTTTGTTTGGACCACAATTATATAATATATAAAGGTAATTTTAAGTTCTGGGAATCAGATCCCGAGGCATATGACTAAATATATGTCATGATATAGGTGATGAGCTATCATCATCATATAGCATGTGAATTATCTCGCAATGCAATATGCACAATCTGTAGAAATTAGTTGATCTATCAACAGATTTCGAAGAATTCACAAGACTGAGAAAACGTTTTCAGTTGTTCAATTCTTTGTGCACGCAACTGTGGCAAACTCAAAAGCTGATCTTATAGTTAGGAATGCTACTTCTACTTACTGAGATTTGTTTTTAGTGGTTGTTTCATTCCATTTTAACTTTCCAAACCATTTCATGTTTGAATTATCCAACAATTTTTACCGTTAAGAAAATAAATTAGTAAATAATTAACTTACAACATTTAATATATCTAAAATTATTTTAAAAGTAAAATTGTTATAGTTTTATCACATTTTCACAATAATGCCAATTTGTGTAATATATTAATATTAGCGCCAATTTAAAATTCATAAAAATGATCAATTATTTATGATAAACAATGCAACTTTGTTTAAATATCCACAATAATACTTCATTCACTAATGTTTAATTGAAGACAATTTTAGTTCAATTTATAGGATATGCATATACTCATATCAGATTCTATATTCACTTTATTAGGTTCCCAAAAATTTTGAATGCTAGTGAAATACATTAATCTAAGGGATAAGATTTATTTTCAACAATTTAAGGGATAAGATCATAAGATTGTGTGAATCATGAATAAAAGGAAGTTATCTTCGAAGGAGATTCGAAATCTTTGGGTCCAACGTTTCCAACCCTAAAATTTGATTCCTATTTTTGGTGTATCAAAGCCTTTTATCTCTTTATATAACAGCTCATTTTCAACCAAGTTTTTATCTACCATACAACTTATCAATTGTCTCCTCAGACATATCTTACCTCATCCCATAACTCTCTCTCTCGTTTGACATGCTGTGGACGAGGCATGTGAGAGCAAGAGACATGGGAAGAGGGTAGATTATGCATATGTTGTTTTTGTTCGATCTCTCAGCTATGTTCTTATTTGTAGCCTACTTATTGTACCTCTAAACCATTCCTTTACTTAACTGTCTCCCCATATAAATTACTAGAAGGGTGCCCGCGCTTCGCGCAGAATATTGTTTTATTGCTGTTAGATATGAACTTTTGGATGATGTAATTAAGTGGTCAGTCTTATTTGTAAAGATAATTATTTGATGTTTTATTGTGTTATGTAGTATTAGGTAATATGTTAATATATTATGTGTTTGTTTTTCAATAATGTGTTGTTGTGTGTATAATAGTACTTGTGTGGTGAAGTGAGTTTCTAATGTAAATTATATTGAATCTTAATAACTTTGCATTTAGGCATTTGTTAATTTTAAGATTGATGGTTTTGGCGTCACAATTGTATTTTAATTTGTCACATTTTTGAACATTACTCTTTTAAAATGTTTTTTGCCCACTCTCCATATTTTGACCTTGAACCGTCTCCATCTATGTAATTCGCTTACATTTCCGGTGTGCGGTGCTTCTCGCCATCACTGAGAAAATACTCACCTTTGTGTTCTTGTTTTTCCTCACATTCATCTCTTGTGATATTATCTGGTATTTGTTACAGATCATGTTACGAATTCCCAATTGTGCGGTTGTTTTTCACT
>NC_027749.1:46505454-46506415 GCF_000695525.1 Brassica oleracea var. oleracea
GGGTTGTTTCTTTTCTTCTCTTGCTTTCCTTGGTGTAGGTGTGCGGAGTTAGTCTTTGGAGCTTTGGTCTCTTCTACTTAGAGCTTGTGGTTCTTCGCTGGCATGAACGTCTTGTATGTGCTTGTTTAGTTTGTGAGGTGCTTCTTACCTTTTAGCTGGTGGTTGTGATTCCGGTGCTTGAGGCATGTGTCTTCTTGTTTCGTGGTGACTCTGGTCTCCTGATGATTATTCTTTCTCGGACCTTTTTGGGTTTTTTGGGTTTTTTGGGTTGGTGCTTGATCACGCTCCTTTGAGCTCGGAGGAATGCTTTGTCTTGTATTTTACTCCCTCTGTTCCAAAATAGATGATGTTTTAGAAAGGTTATGATGTTTCAAAATAGATGATGTTTTGATATTTTATATTAATTTAAATTTTATTGAATACTGTGTGACCAGTGATGTTTTATATTTATTTTTAAGGATTGGATAAATTAATTTTGGTTTATATTTTTAATGTTTTTTTTAGAAAAAAATGTATACCTTAATTATTGTGCATACACTCAAAACATCAAATATTTTGGAACAGAAATAATATCCTTTTATCTTTTCTAACATCTGCTTGTTCTATCCATGATATTATTGGTAAGATGGGGTAAGTTAGTTTTCTTTGTTGATCTTTTTCCGGCTCCAAACTTTTATTGAGTTGGTGTTACTATAGTATTTGTTTTTTTTTTGGTTGTGGAAGTTGTAGGTTTAGATTATGCGTTGTATTCTAGTTTTTTCTGATTAGTTTGGTTATTTGTGGAAGTTGTAGGGCAGTTCTGAGCGTAGTGACCTATCTTATCACATCGGTAACACTCAACCTTTGATGCGTCTCTCTCTTGCCGATGATATCCGTTTTGTTGATATCGAAATCTACAACGACCTCTTCCTCGATATCCATACCGACCGCCTCTTCCCGAATCATACATATCCTGTTGTGA